>NC_132937.1:27053508-27231008 GCF_034638445.1 Ciconia boyciana
GTAAAATTCAGCAGCTGCCCCTACATATTTTTAAGCACTGTTTGCACCTTTTCCTTAACTATTTGCACGTAAATTGCAACACTTCTGATTTGTATACCGTTCTTCTACCATTTTCTAACGCCCACAATGGACCAAGTCACTATGTAAGGGACAAAAAATATACCTGTAGTCTTTTATGACTCAAGCCAGCCAGTCAGAAATTTTGGTGTTGAATTCGTACATTTTTAAATTAAGAAATTTTGGAGTATTTAACCTGAAAGAGAAATCAATGATGGCATGAGGTGTCCGATGCGGTTCTATTTACAAAAAATATATCGAGTCTTTTCTTGCATACAGTTTCCGTTCATGCTTCCCTGCACGCTGGTCTCTTAGCTAGCAGCCGCATGACAAAAGTCATTTCCCTAGTTTTCTCTTCGGAAAAGAGAAAATGTCTTATTTGAGTTGTGCTTTACAATTCCCCATTTCTCTCTGGGTGCTGTCCTGTTTATCTCCTCAGTACGCTGCTGATAAAGATCCAAGATTGATGGCAAAACCCCGTCTCCTAAGGTACCTCTGATAATCCCAACCTGGAAATTCAGTCCAGCTGAACTGAAACCAGGCCCTTGCCTTTTGAACTTGAGTCTCTTCTTAATGTAAAGTTATGCCTGAGTTGTACAGTTCTAGAGATCCTGCCAAGAAAGGAAAGGGGGTTTCTTTTTCCTTTCTATAGTTCTTGATTCTTGGTTTGCTCAGACTAAACACACAAAGGATTGGGTCTGGATTTGGAAAAGGGATTTTTGACCCTCAGGTAGACCTCAGGCACTTGACTCTTGCTCCTGGAATCCACTTTTTCTCCCCGTCCTCCCAAATATTTAGAATACAATGTTAAACTGAAAGTCTCAAAGTCTTTTTTTCTACAGCAGATGGAAATACATGGACTGTAACAGCCTCATATCTTTTTCTGGGCATTAGGGAGTTACACACAGTGCAAGAAACTATTGTAAATGCATTGTCCTACCACTCTCTAGCTGAATTCTGCAATCTGCCAACTTTCCAGAGGAGAACTGCACAGTTCCCTGCTACTGCTTGGTTTGATCAAAGCTTTTCCTCGCCCTTGCTGGGGAAGCAATCCTGCTCTTGCCAGTTATAGTACTGATCCCTTCATTTTACTCTTCTGAAAAGTCAGATTTATTTCTTTCAAGAAGCCTCCAGCTCTAGTTTTATTTTGGTTTTTTTTCCATGTAGTAATGCCTTTTGATTTTCAGCTGTTCTGCTTTTGTTTTAACTCTTTTTGACCACTTCTGATCTTTGCAAACGGTTTCATCACTGCCTCCATCTCCTGTCATCAATGATCCAAATTCAGTCCCCTCCTTTGGATTCCAGTCCATGTTAAAGAATAATGCTCTTTGAGTAACGTTGTTCTTTATTTGAATGATTAGCCAAAATCTGAATCATTAAATTATGATATCCAACTTCTTTTGATTTAGTTTATTTAAAAATGTGTAAAGACATACTCTGCTGAGAACGTCACAAACAAGTTAACCACTGCACGGCCTCAACTTCTGAGATGGAGACGCTGGGCAAGAGAACTTGATTTTCTTTCCAAATTTCTTTGTGTATCTCTTATTCATTCACATAAAACCATATCCACTGAACGATTTTAGTTTTATCTAGGCTTTTCAGAAAAATGATCACAGGCTAAATTATTTCATGCCATTAGAAGTGTTTGAAGGCTTGCTTGCTCTTCAAATGTAATTAATGCACTGGCAGCCCGTGTGCCCCCCTCATCTCAATGAACCAGCTTTGCATGTCGTGCTACTGCTGAGAAGGTTGTGTTACTCCAACAAAGGGCCAAGTGCCAAAGTGTCCTTACAGATCACCCCTTGCCACTTCTACAAATCCAGAAAATCAGTAGTTTACATTTGTGCTTTTATTTTTTTTTAATTGGAAAATGTATTTCCCCTACATTTAGCCTAACAGTGCACAGCCAACACTTGTACTAATAGCTTTTAGCAGCTTTAGTATTTAGTATTTGAATATTTATTTTTATGGATTTAGTGGGAAAGAAATAGATATGCACAATTCTAACACATCGCAGCAGGGCAATACAAGAATTGTTTCTTTTTTGTAAAACCAGCTATGTTTTATGTGGGGCTTGAATATTGTTCCTTACATGTCTGCTGGAGCTCCATGGTATAACTGCGATGGTTTTCATAAGCGTGGAAAACTCTTGCTGTCCAAGGTCACATTCTGCGTTGATCACTCGTGGCTGTACAGTTGTTCTACAGACCTGGGGCATTTTATGATCCCAGGCTACGTCTGTCTTGGCTGAAATCTGGCCAGCACAGGCAACACTAACTCTGCTGATACAGTCGTCTGATGTTAGCATGCTGCGAGCTTTATACCGGTACCTAACCATGAAAACCAATAGGCTGAAATGCATGCTAAAAAATCAGTGCTTTCTCAGTCCTCTTAGCCATAGATTTCTCTGACCATGTCTCACCTCCAGTTGCAGTGCAGATTGTCATCAGCAAAATCCTGTACTCGGCAATGTCTTAATCCACTCACATGGGTCTGCAGAAGCTTGCTGGCTGCTGTTCCTTGGCAGCTCTGATTTTGAGTGATGAAAAACCATTGCCCAATTCATGAACTCTATAAACCCATGCATTTATATGATGTATATTTATAGGAACTGTTGTAGTCACACTTGATATTAATAAATTTCTAGGCAAATGATCCTTAGGATCATTGATTTCTTTTTTTTTTCTTTTTTTTTTTTTTTTGAGAGCACCACATTTGCATGAGGTACAATACATGATGAAGCCCTGGCTTTCTAAGATTATGGCAGTGATTTGTTTTCCTGTTTATTGTTCAGATAAGAACATGGACGTGAATAATTATGTCTTTCATCATTCTTCTCTTGCTATCATAAAAATATACCTGGGTCAGGGGAGACTGGTATCTAAAGAAATCTAAAGCTTTCAAAATAATATTGATGGGGATATTGCTGAGCTAAGTGATTCTCACTAGTTTTGGTGAAAACCATGAGAACCCTCAGCTACTTTCAGTAACTGTGGGAGATGGAGAAACACAGAAGTAAATGAATGAGTTTTCCAGCTGTAAAGAAGGAAAAATAGATTTTGGCTAACCTCAAATGGGTGCAGAAAGCAATGAGAAGGCATCTTCTTTCACAGTTTGCCTTAGTAAGCAGAAGCACGTGGCTTTCAGTCCTGATCTGGTGCCCGTCAAAATCAATGGGGGAAATTCAGATCTTCCATAACGGGACAAAATGCTCAGATACATTCTCAGCTTCTAAAAGCACATGGGCTAGAAAGATACTAAAACAGCCAGAGGTCCTACCCATCCCCCTTGTGAGCAATTTTCAGTCCTGAGAGCTGCAGCATCTCCTGTTGGCATGCTGGCTCTCTGTGCCCACTAGGAAGTTAGCTCATTACACAGCGCTGAGATTTAATTAAGGCCAGAGTTAAGTGTGTAAAGATATTTTACCCTTTTTTTTTTTTTTGTAGAGAAAAAGTCAGAAATAAAAAATTAACACAACAGCAAGCAGAGCAGAATGGCCTTAAACAATTTATATAGTTGTATAAACATGATTTTATAGCATTTTTTTTCTTACATGTAATATATTAAGATGCAGAACCTGTGTGTTGCAAGAGAACTTGATAGTGTGTGAAATTAAAACTACAGGCAGTTAAATTATTGCTAGAAAATCAAATAATACATTTTTGTAATTGTAAACTGCTCCATGTAGATGTGGGGTTTTTTCTATAAGAAATTCATTAAGATATGCCTGAATACATTTAGTAGAAACAATTGAGACAACTTAAATTTCCCATCTAAGGAAAATGGATCCTGCGTATCTCTAAAACAACCTAGGAAAACCCCACCAGCATTGTTCATCAAAAGTACAACTGTGCTAAAAAAGTGAGTGGACTAGCACCGTGTGGCATCCGTGTTCAGTGTTTCTTGTAGCTCCCGCTCATCGGATGTTGCGTGGACCCCAAATCCAGGCAGGTCCCTCACTTATTGCAACTGAAAAAATGAAATCTTTTCCAGCTTCTGACAGACAAACGATTCCTTCCTGGATCTTTGGGAGGTCAAGAGCTGATGGTGCTAATAGCACAACTTGCCGTGTGATAAACTTACATTCTAAGCAGGCAAAACAGACCAAGCCCAGAAGAAATGAAGAACTTCTCTGTTGGTTTAGAGACTGATCTACTGCAGGCTTTGCAGAAATAACCCACGACCGTGTCAAAAGGTTGAGGTGGAATTTCAGCCTTTGTCTTGTAAGAGACTTCATAGCAGTGGTGGTATAATACCAATAACAAGTAGGCTAAGATAAAGACATTGCAGAGGGGTTTAGTTATAGTTTCTCTGATGTATGAATAAGATTTGACACGTATAAAATCAAGCGCTTCTGAAAAGGAATTCTGAAAATAAGCCTATTAGCTATAATCCAAACAACAAAAAAAAGAAGCTGAGATGTTTTTTCCTGAATTCCCCTCCCTTCCCTGATACAAAACGCCTCTCACCTCGCTTGGTACGAAGTTGAAATCATAACGTGCGAGGTACCGCGCACACGTGCCATGCAGGACCACGGGCGGCTGGCACGGTTGCCTGCACCACGAGTACAACAGCGATACTTACTGATGCAAATCAGAGGCGCGGTTGCATACACACGGCTTGGGAAATGTAGCTTCCACGTTTTTTAGAAGACAAAATACTAAATATGCTGGGGGCTTAACAAGAAAAACTAAATAATTAGTGTAGCTCATGCACTGAGATACAAGGCTGATGCACTGAGATGTAAATTTACATGAGGGAGATGGAGATAAGTCTGCAAGCTACTCTCCCATTCCTCAGAAGCAGCCTAACACTGATCAATTTTAAAAGCTTTGGCTGAATTTCTGTATCCTTGTGCCAGCATAGCTTCTTCCAATAAACCCAGAAACTTAATGTTTTTTTTAAAAGGTCAGTCAGCCTTCCTAGCACTGTTATTTCCTGTAGTCACATCTAAATACATCTTGATATTTCTAAATAATTCCTTATTTTTAATTTTGATTTAGTTATTTTCCCCTGGTGCAGAAGAACATTGAGCAAACTTAAGCCAGTGTTCGGTGTAATATATCAGAGAAAAGATGCACTCTGGTGATGTGCATTTCTAAGTACTGCCACTCCGGTGATGCATTTTAGTGTAAGAATATAAGAACCGCGTTGAAAAATGGAGCGTATATATTATGTATGTGCCAAGGATCCTGATGAAATCCTAGGTGGAATCGTTAGTTAAACTCGTCATCTGTCACATTCAGAGTAGGCATGAGACGCTCCTGTGGATGCTCCTGCAGCCATTTCTGAAAGTCAAGGAGCTTGCAGAGGATCTTGTTTTTACTGGGCACGCTGGTCTCTAACTGTCACGAAGCCTTGCATTCCCAGACAGTCTATAAATGTGTTTTTGAAAAGAGTTCTAGGCAAATCTGTATAACCTTTAGAGTACATGAATTGTCACCGTGTCAAATGACAAGTCTATATAACCACTAAATAATAGTATCAACATCCCACAGGAAATACACTAGAAAGTTTCTTTCCAAAGTCATCTTAAAAATCAGCACAAAACAATCTAATGAGTCCTTCACTGGAACACCCACCTATGTTGCCTTCTTAGAATATCCCTAATACGTCAAAAATAAGGCAGCTCTGATATATTGAAGCTGGAAACCAAAAATATGCTGCAACTATCCCAAATTTTTAACTTCTGCCCAATATTTTTGGATACAAATTGGTTTGGGGGAGGCTTTCTGAGTCATATCAGTCTGTATTTAAAAGCTACAACAATCCTTTCACAATGGGAGCATGCAGTGTAGGAAAACTAGCTAGAGAATGCTATTAGTCACGTCTTAGATTCAAGGATTTGAGAAAAGAAAAAAAGGAAAACTCCTCGTTTCGGCAAGCTGATTTTGGAAAACTCACGTTTCTGGGGAGGGGAAGCATCATCAGCCAAAGGGCCACCAAAAGCCCGAGGAGGCAAGGAATGGTCTATTTAAGCAGTACTGATAGCTGAGTCATCCATGCAGTTTGGTAGTTTGGAAACGATGCCCATGTAAAGCTCAGCACTCCTTTTCCGCCGTCAAATTTATCCTGCCAGAACCTGAAGCTCGAATGGTGGTAGGAGACTTTGTGTTACTAGGATGGCAAGTGAGGTGGTACTGGTTTCAGAAATATAGGTACTGATTCTGTGCCGTGGTTTATCTCATATAGGATTCAGTATTAGCCTCTTGCTGTTATTATTCTTTAAGCACTTTCTAGAGGTGAGATAATAACTTTTCTTTTATGTATGCCTGAAGAATCGGAAGCGCTGAGATAGTGATAGCCAGTATAACTTAATTTCAAAAGTAATTAATGAGGCTGCATTTTAATGAGCCTTTTTATACAGTGTTGTGAACTGGGCTGTTTCATGATGCCATTGTTCTCAGACTGCTGGAGGGGAAAAAAAGAAAGCAGAACCTAGGAAAATTAATTTAAAAATAGCAGCAGCCCAAATAAGAAACAATCTATACATCACTTTGCATTTATTTTATCCTCACAGGTATTTTTGAAGCAAAAAAGACAATTCCTTCAAAGGCCTAGTACAGAAAGGATTCATGAGGTTGGAAATTTCTGCCGTAGTCTTATAACTCATCAGCCTCCTTTCATTCTTTTGTGCTTTAGTATTCTGTTTCCCACTTTGCATGAATGCAAAATGGGGTCCATAATAAGTAAGCAAGGCTTTTTTTTCTTTTTTTTTTTGGTGGGATAATTTGGTTTCTACATCAAATCATTTCACAAGATTAATGGCCTTTTGTAAATCTTAGATAATATCAGAATAGGGAAGAATGTGTGGGAGAATAGTTTATGCGTCTTAAGGTTGAAATTTAATGAATACCGCTATGAGCTTTGTCTGTTTAATGACTTACAAGTAGGTGTAAAAATAGCGTAAATGTATGTGCAATATTTTTATCATAGTGAAAATCCAGGGATTTTATTCCTAGCATAGATTATGGTATTGGCCAAAATGTAGAAAAATCTAGATTTTTGTCCCTCAAATGAGTATGGATTTTAAAAGACCTTATGGAAATCCCTTTCTGAGCTTTCATGACTTGTAATGGATAAAACTTACTCTAGAAGGCACTTATGTTCTGGTTTGTATTTGGATGAAGTCAGAGTCTCTCGGTAAAGACCGGTCTTTCATTATCCAGACTGGTGAAAATGTCACGCCAGCACTGACTCGCCATTTCTGCTTGTGAGGCTGAAAATGTGGAAGAACGGACAACCCAAGAGGCTGAGATAGCGTTGAACCTTACTCCCAACTCAAACACTGGAACTGCTTCACTTCCGTCTTCCAGGAATTATGTATTTCCAATTCAAAGCTCCAGTTTTTGGAAGAAATCAGACCTCATAGGTTTGATCATAGGAGTCCTATGGAGTTTGAAAAGCCATAGCAACAACCTGGATCCCTGTTTATAATCTGTTAGCAAAGGCAGAGTGGCACGATTTAATATGACTTCTAATGACCGCAGATGCGTGTTCATTTGTAAAGCTTCAGTCATTTGACCAAGGTCCTGAGACATAACCCAACCTAATTCCTAAATGGCTGAATGGCTTTCTCTTTATTGTAGTAAGTAATTGATGACATTTTGTTACACGGAGATGGCTTAATTAAGCGGACATTAACAGCTGTTGATTTAACAGTGGGAAAGAGTAGTTGTACTTTCTCCTCCTCTTCTTCCTCCTCCCCAGAGGGGATGCCCGCTGCAATGTACGCTCTTGTAGTCACGGTTTTACGTATCGCTGGACAGGCAAAATCTCCAGCAGCTTAGTGCGTTCTAGCAAAAGGCTTTGTGCAGTGAACACTTAATTTAAAAATATATCGATTAGAGCTTCACAGTACTGTTCATTTTGCTGTTTGCCATCTCTGCTGTGATTTACGGAGACAGAGCTAAATGGAGTGCTGTCAAATTTGCCACTTCAGCAACATGTTATTGTGTTTTAATGGCTCGAAAGGTGTCTACACAGAGTCCTGGATGGAAAACGCAGCTTTGCAAGAGAGATATTTCAATGAAACGTCTTGAAAGGCCACTTTTCCAGAGTAACCCAAAATGTTCTACAAATCAGACCATGCAGAGGAGTCATTTATTATCAGTTACAATTTGCGTAAGAACTGGCACTAAGGAGTAAACTCGAGCCTTGCAACTCCCGCGTATACATCTCACCTGCAAATCTGATGCTTCTGAGAGCTGGACACCTTTCACTTCTGCAAACGCAGCTTTCGTGCATGTTTTGGAACTTTTTTCTCCTAACTGTGTATTTCTTACAGCTCTCAGAGCCTATGGAGGATTAGCTCAAAAAGAGCTTTCAGTCAAAATGAGTTTCTGAAGACAACTGCTCCATGTAATAGCCTCCAGCAGCCTGTGAGAAAGGAACAAACAATCACCACCACAACAAATTGTATTTATTTAGCACCCATCACAACAAAGCTATCCCTGGGCACTTGACAAAACTTTCTTGTTTATAGTACAGAAAAGCTGAGCGATCTGAATATGAATTTATGTAAATCGCCATCTACATTTCGAAACAGCTGCTTGCAACAACTGTTCTGTTAAATTGGTCTCTCTTTTGAATTTGTTGAGTTTAAAAGAGGAAGCAGATCAGAGTTCTCTTTACCAGCTTTCCAACATGTTTGGAGTTTGGCGATATAAAAAGAACAAGTTTGAAGGATCCAGCCTTGGGAAAGTATAACACAAGCTTTTCTTCCTCTCCTGCTTTTAGCTATAATTTTCAAAAATATGAGCATCATATTGCTCATATACTGCATGGTTTTTCCATCTGCGAGCCAGCCAGCCAGCCAAAATCTGTCAATGTGATATTTGGAAATGCTCAGAAAAGCGACAATGATATTAAAGGCAGTTGAAGCATGGAGTAAGGGGAAGAGTGGGTGTAACTGGATGGCAAACATCCTTCCCCCCTAAAGCACAGAGGGGTTGTTATTGTATGAATGGGAATGGGTAGGGACCATTTGTGAAAAGTCTGTTGGGATATCATCATGAACAGAAGGCATTAACCTGCCTCTTTTGCATCCCTACGGCAGCCATGCATTTCCCTCTAGCAATCTGTCTCATTACTGTGCGTTACGGTAATCGTACGTCGTCCTTGTTCAGTGTTTGAACTACTGATGGACTTCAGGCAGTTGGGAGCAAGCTCCTCCTGGTCAGAGGAACCGAAAGTCCTCTGTTCCCTTCTCTGCCACATGGCCTTCAGTTGTGTGATGGGTCAGGACTGCTTGGTCCACTGCTTCTCGTCCAGACCTATCCCATTCCTCCTCCAGCACATTTTCCTGCAGAAGAGAGGCTTGCTGGTGCTGTGTTAGCTTATTTGGATCATCTTACCAGACTCGGAAGCACGAGACATTGAAGAATCCCCCTTTTAGACTGTAGGCACATACCCATGCTCTGCACAGCGCATTTCTGCCAGTCTGCTCAACGCGGGGCTATTTCATGAACACAAACGAGGCAGATTTTACAGCAGGACGCTTCTGAAGTGTCTCTGGTACCTTTTCATTCTCTGCCCCGAGTGAAATTAATTGTCGGTGTTGTCATTTGGCATGAAATGTAATTGGCGACTTCATCGCAACCCAAATCTCTCAAGAGAGCTCTGCCATCACGTGAGGACAGTGTTTCAAGTGAGAGGGATTTAGAACGCATAGGCATAGGGAGTCTATCAAATATGTATAAGGAATTGAGATGAACTAAGACACACAGACACGTACCTATGAACACGGATATCGGGTTAGATTTTCTTCTACAGATGTGCAGTTTGACTGTTACGGCAGCACATGATGTGCAATACATCACGCAAAGGAAAGAATGGGGAAAAGACATTTCACAAGCAATTTTTCCTTTGTTCTGTAGTTTAGTCTAATCTTATTTATCAAGAGTGGTTTCTGGTAAGGGCTGCGTGTTCCTCTGCAATGCACGTGAAACTTGAAGGACTGCACAGATAGATTTTTACATAGACCAGGCTCAGACACGTGTATAATCAATAAGCAAATAAGAGTCAATTAGTGCACTTCAAAGATGAAAACAAATATTTGAATACTGTGGTATAGTTGCTACTCATTTGAATATCAACAGTAGATAAATAAAGCAACTTCTACTTACTTGGCTCAAGTGCCTTCTACACTGGAAAAATAAGGAAAAAAAATCGGGGGCTAAAAAAACCCAAACCATTATTTCTTTAATTCGTGTAAATGACAAGGAATGTCATTCTGCACATGGGGACAAATTACAAGGTTATTGAATCGAAGTATGGTATTATTTGTAAACAGTGCCATTCTGAGCTCTAGAGAATTATAGGGGGAATTTTTTGGCAATATTTAATGGCTTAAAAAAATATTGGATTGTTAGCTGGACAGGATAAATAAGAGAATAGCCTTTCTGTTAAACGACAGCGATGTTGTTATGGGTTCAGCACTGATTAGCTTCTTCCAATATTAACCACATTTAAAATACTGGAGAGGAAATACAAATACAATTACGTTTTTCTTCTGTTTTGGAAAGATTTTAGCTTTGTGTTGTTACAACAGATGGTTATTTTAATTCACCAGAGACCGCTCAGACATGTGAAAATTGTTTACGCTTTGATTTGCTAGAACATGCTTACTATTAATATTACAACAGTATCTCGGAGTGTTGGTCATGGATCAGGACCAAAAGATGCAAGCACTCTAAACTTCCAAACAGATGTTTACAATCTAAATATAGGAGTTAGCAGATGGATAGATGCAGTTAGGAAATCATAGAGAAGCACGAGACAACACAAACACTAACGATCTCAATACACCAGTAGCCTACCAACCACCATATTTTTAGTCTAGCGTTTTGAAAAAGTGAGTTTTCTTTTAATTTAAATATTTGTTAGTCGGCCTCACTGTAAATCTTTTGCATTCTGAACTTGATTTGTCTTACTGGTGCTGCAGCAAGAGGAGTAAACAGATGCACGCATCTGTGCGGGTACAGTGTTATTCTATAAAAAGCTCCATAAAACAAAGTAGACTGAATACTACATAGGCTTATTCTGTAATGGTGACTGTGCCAAAAATTGATAAATTCTGTTATGCACTCATAAATCTCAGCAAATTAGGCTGAGAAACACTATGAGCACAGTGTGACGCGTTCCCTCTTTCTCTCTCCTCTTCTCGTGTCCTCAGGTGGGAATGGGAAACCCAAGAGAGCTCTGGCTAAATCATCTCTTCCACTTTTAATGCGGCTTGAGGTCTTTCCTTTATATTTTTTTTTTAAATCCAGTTCTCTGGCAAACTCCACCAAAGCAACAGTTTAGCAAGGACTTTACCAAACCATCCCTGAAGCCCCTTTAGGCTGGAGAAATAGTGTGAAGGCACTGCAGTGAGGACTGAGGACCCTGACCCTTCTACCTGTAAAGAAAATAATACTAGAATGTCTTTAGTAATAAGGGGAAGTAAGTGAGGTCAGAAGTGTTAAAATCCGATGAGTAAAGGGTAAGTTGTTGCTGAGCATATAGCAACATGGGGAATTCAAAGGGACCCGTGAAATCCTGCTCTCCTGCTGCTGTCCGGGTGGGAAGCATCACATGAAAGGCTTTGGAGCTGGGGCTTCTTCTTTCCAGGCCGATAGACTTCCCTCCCGAACCCCGCCTGAGAGGTGGGAGAATGACACGGTCCAGTTGTGGAAAGGCCAACGGCAGACAGCGAATATCTAATTGTTCTCTTTTTTTCTCTCTTTTCCTTTCTAGCTTTCTGATTTGAGATTTTAATTGTGATTATTGCCCTGTTTATATATAGCCATAATTCCTCTGGTGGTAGGACTTATTATTTTGGGGTTAATAAGCTTTTTATTGAAATTTCTTAAAAGAGGGATTTTCTGTATGTCTGTCTGACACAAGTTCTGAGTCAATTTTAGTGTCCTTCCCCTTCGCTAACTTCATATTCCGAATGTAAAGGAGCCATGAGTGTCATTTCTTTGATTTATTCAGCTCACCTCTAGCTTAATAAATCTTTATTATTTCTCTTGTTGTCCTGTTTTTCAGTATTAAATCGTTTTATGTGTCCCCTTGAGATTTCCTGAGGAAAGCTGTATAACTTTATAACTTTATGTTGCATAGTAAGTCTGTAAAAATCCGAGTCCCTTAATTTTCCCATTTTTGCCAAATGCCATTATTTACTTAACTAAACCACTCTAGTATTTTATGATGGTGAATCCTCTTGAACTTCAGTTGTCTCTCTTTATGCATAGAAATAAACATAAAACCTCTTTTTGTAATGATAAAAGTGACTTCATAGCTTAAGTTTTGTGCTTTGTTCTTTCCCTTCCAGAAAAGACCTAGGTAGAACTCAAAGACCACCAACCGAACACTATCTATAGGAATTTTGTGCCGCTCAGCAGTATTTAATACAAACAATATCCCCTGCAGTGAGGTTCTATAGGTCTGCTCAAAAAAATTGCTTCTTAGCAGGCATTGGTTTCTGTTTAACACTATGGGCTGCGTTCTTGGTGGATATACACAGAGGTAGTCACTGATATTGATGGAAGTTGTGACGGTGTGCTTCCCCCGCCCCCGACCTCTATCTCCTGCAACCCTGCCCAGGTGATAACCACCAGCGGTGCTCGGAATGGATGCATCTGGTCACGATGGCTGCATCGGCTCAAAGTGGATTCAGGAGACAGATAACAGCACGACAGCCAAGGGCTATTGCGTAGCGCATCCACCGGAGAAACTAAAACCTGTGGTCGGCATGCAAATATGACTATGGGTCAGTCCTCTTACCCCCATAAACAGTGAACAGCCCAAGAGCCCGTTGAGCTCTCCTGCCCGGCAGCGGGCTGCACGCCAGGATCTCCCCTCGAGCAGGGACGCCTCTCAAGGTTACTCCTCGAGGCGGAGAGATTCCTTGCCCCAACAGATCCTCGGGAAGTGACTAACAGCGTGCTAAACTTTGAAACCTTAGCTGAGCGATAGAAAGGATTGATTGCGCACATATAATCCTTTAGACATAAACCGTTGGCCAAGTCTGGGACTAGGACTGGATCCAGCCGCACCTAGACTCCTCTCCGAGAAGGAGTTTAGAAAGCAAGGGGATCCTTTTCCGAACCTCCCGACTCAACGGGAGGCTCTCCCTGACAGCTTTGTCTGACCCTGTCCTCTATGCAGTAAATAATCAAGTGTGCCTCGCCATCGAATCTGGTTAAAACACTGTCGCGTTGAACTTTGTTAACTCCCTATTCTGTATCCATAAACTATATTTTTACTTCTCTCTTGCAAGTGAAGTGCACGCTCACTCCATCTGCGACAGAAGTAGACTGGAGGACAGCAGCTGGGGATTTATTCGCTAGACCTGAAGGTTTTAAGAAGCATTCTCAAGCATCCCCTTGTATTATTTCCTACTAAACTGTCTATTTTTTCTGCTTCCAAAATATATACAACCTCAGCTGGAAGCGTTTCACATTTTTACGTCCCTAAAGCTTCTTCCATAACTGCTGCCACCTAATGCCAAGGGAGGACAGTGGCTGGAGCCCATTAGCTGTGGTTGATCACTTCTCCAAAGAGATCAAATCCTGCTTTCTGGCAAGCTGCCTCACCCTTTGTCATGAGACTGCGTCTGAGAAGTAGTAGTCTTTCAGGGGACAAAGGGAGAGGATATAAATACTGCATTTAAGGTAAAAAGCAAAACCCCCTGGCTACAGCTACAATTTTCTGTTCTTTTAAGAAAAAGAAAAAGCCTAAAAAATATTGTATTTCACCTCAGATTGTTCTCTTTTTTTTTCAGAAGTCTAACTTTAGCCATATTTTACTTTCGATAGTGCATTTCGTAAAGATGTCTGCCCTATTCACTCGATCTTAGTTATTTTTCCCAGCTGATTCTTAGGCCTCCCTTTCTCCCTACCTATCGACCAGCTGACATTTAGATGCACATAGATTTTATTCATATGCTTCGTTATCAGTCATTAATCAGCAGTTTAGACTGAACAGCCTGTTTCTCTTGTGTTGAGTCCTCCTGTAAATGCCATTAGCAGTGATTCATATCTTCACTTGAGGAACTGTTTCCGTAGGAATAAACAAGAATTTTGCCACAGTTGGGATCACAGAGATGGTCTTTTGGTTTCTAAACTTATGCCAGAAGTATTTATTTAAATAAATCATGAATGGTTTAGCTTTCTCTGTTTGTGGCACTGCATTTCTTGAAAAGCCTGCTTCTCACAGTACGGAATTACTTCTTCATCTCCCATTTTACCATAAGCAATTATTCATATTATGCACATTACCATTGCTTTCTTGGTTCTTCTTTTGCTTTTACAGTACTCTCCCTAAGGAATTTTGCTGTAACACAAAACTTCTTACTCTTTTTTTAAATTAACAAAGTATTATTTAAATGTGACTTACAGTGACACACTTGATGTAGAGATCAATGTAGTAGATTTTAAAGGCTGCCATTGAATTTTAATTCAATGATATAATAAATCCATCATCGCATACACAAAGAGTTGCAATATAAGTGCAGTAGAATTTGATTAATTTGGTCAGATGAATCTCAGAGGATTTCAAATTTTGCGAAGTTTCTTGACTTAATTCAGTAAAACTGCTGAAGTGCTTGGGGCTGAGTAAGTTTGTACCAAATGAGATCTTATCCTTTTTTATTTTCCAAAAAACCATTCTGGTTTAAATCAAACCTGGCATGATTTTTTTTTCTTTAGCAAAGGACAGAACCATGGTCTGTATGTTTGTTATTACATTTCTATGGCATCACTGGAGCGTTCAGTGTCCTTGAGAGCTTTCAATCTAAGGCCCTAAGACTACAGCAGGAGCTCACCAAACCATTAGGGAACTTTTCCTGTAGATTTGATTGCAAGTTCAGATACAAAATAGAGATCACAATAGCAGGAGAAACACAAGGTATGAAAGGATTGTAAAAGCAGGAGGTGGCTCAAGGGATCCATCAAGGTAAAATGGAAAGGGGGCATGGAAGAACCTTTTCCACCCACAGATGCACTTTGCAGACTAGCAAGCAAGCTCTTTACAAAAGTGACCGGTCATTTCAGGTTGCATTCTCTTCTCAGCCATGAGTGACTCTGAAAGTCAAGAGAAAGATTCCATACAGTCTTTGAAAAACAAGTCCCAGGTAAGCCATTTCAAGCCAAAATCACTAATATCTCTTGGCCGATTCATGTTTCCTGTTTAGCTTTTCATTATCCTTTACCCTTTTTCTCATCTCTCTTTTTCCATTTTTTTTGTGTTCATCATGTTCTACTCCAATATCTTTGCTCGATGTTCAGCCTTTCCCTAGCAGAATGGGAACCTAGCTGATTGCAATGAGGACTCAATTCGTCAAACTCCTTTGAGCTTCTAGGAATTTGAAATTAGGACGCAAACAATTTTTTTCCTACCCCTGCTTGCATTATATCACTGCTAGTAGATATTTGATGTTACCCTGATGCACAGTAGTCACCATTAAAAAAGTCATTTACATTGGCATCTAAAACATCTCAGCACTTCTTAAATCAAGAGGAGGAAATAATTGCAGCATCTTGCATTCTGTGGTGTTGTAACTTGTGGTGAATGTTGACATTTTAATGGCAAGCATCATAATTTCAGACAGAACAAAAATGAAAATAGGAAAGGTCTATGGATCTCACTTAATGAGGTCATGAATTTTCTTTCTCTGGAACGTTTGGTTTGTAATTTCACTAAAGAAAAATAAAGGAGCTTTAGACTTTGACTAACATCTAACATCAAGTGAAAAAAACCAGAATTCATTAGTGGTTAGTACTAATTACTACTTATTAATAATTTGTGCCTCTCCAAACAAATATACAATATTTCCTGCCTGAAGACTTTGTACACTCAAAGACTGATTTAATTTACACTTTCAGTTCAAAGCTAGCCACAATGAAGGGAAGAGTAGACAAGGTGTGAAAACAATAGTTACACAAACTAACCTATATGGTGCTACAGTCAGTTTGTATACATTCCTTGGGCCATAATGTAAACAAATAAAACCTATTTTCATTAAAAAAAAAAAAATCCTTCCCACTTTAATCAGTTCAAAGGGTGTTTAAGAAAAAAAAAAACAACCCACATTCTTTTTTTGAGGAATCTGAAACAGAAAAATTCGGATTGTTTTTTTTTTCCATGGATGGTCTAACTGTAGGAGATGGATAACACCAGAATCAAAGAATCAGATACTGGAAGCGGGACCAGAGAGGCAGTGGGATGTTTCTCTTTGGAGACCATTAAAACTCTCCTGGAGGAGGCCCTGAGCAATCTGAACTAATCGTCTCTGCTTTGAGTATAACTCTGATTCTAATCTTGGAATAATTTTGGTTGGAAGAGACCCCTGGACGTCATCTGGTCTAACGCCCTGCTCAGAGCAGAGCCAGCTTCAAAATTAATCATATTGCTCTAGAGCTTGTCCAGCTGAGTTTTCAAAATTTCCAAGGGTGGAAATCCCATCCTCGCAAACAGATATGTGACTAACAGGAACTCTATATGAACGGGCCATATGAGGCTACCTGCTTCTACCCACTAGACAGAAATAATGCCTACAGGCATGCGAAGGCAAACAGTCATCACAAGCTATTCTTTGTTTCCTTCAACGACTCCTATCAAATACTCTACCCTCTTGCAACAAGCATTACATAAGTTCACTTATTATTTGCCGAGAAATAGCAACAACCGAGGTACTTAGCTAATTAGACGTTTCTGTCTTTTGCTTTTGACATTTACATCAACTTGAAATTTTGCAGACTAGATTACTGAAAGAATTTTAAATGAATACTGTAGTGATTAAGCATTGAAGATGAATACTAATGCATTTCAAACTGGGTTAGTGCTGTAATGAATTTAACATATCTAGTTTTAAAGTGGACTAATTAACAATTAAGAGTCTCAAGTGAAATTTATTTATATCTGTGTAAAAAAAACTATCTATATATATACACCCCAGCCCCTCACCTCCCCAGTTTTGGAGAGGCAAAGTTCTCAGCCTGGTGCTTGGCAGGGTGTAACTTCTGCAGTTTTCCACCCTCCCTACAGCCAGACACTTTCCCCTCTTCAGGTATCCACACTCCCTTTTCCCAATAGATGTGTATCCTAAATCATGGATAGTAGATGGTAAAAGCATTTAAACAGTTTATTGCAACGTGTGGTTTCTGGCCACATCCACAAGATCACCTTGGTGCCAGATGAATATTCAGCCCCCAAATCTGGATCCTTCTGGCTGTCACGTAGCCATGTAAACACCTACGCTCACCTTCACTGCGTCCTTCAAAGGCAAACTTACCATTTTCCTTTGCATTTGCAGGATAATGAGCCTTTTTCTTTTTCTTTTTTCCCCCCCCTTCTTCTTCAGTTCAAATAGAGCAGAAAGGGATAGGAGTGATATTCCCTTTGGACTACAACATCTCTGACAGGTGAAAATTGCTGCATCCCGAAGGGGATTAGCACAGCATTAACTTACTTGTCAAATACAAATGTCAGGTTAATTTTGTCCCTACCTTGATATTCAGAAAATACAAGCTTTTATTCTGAGATCACTAGAAAGGTTCCTGTGTGCATATTTTAATTACAGTGGAAATGGATCTGTCTACCGGTAGATCCTGGAGTGCATGCACGTGTATGAGATTTTTGAATAAATATCATTCTATTCATTGTTTTTATTTTCAGGCTTTAAGGCTTGAAAGAACCACAGGGATCAGCTCCTAGACTAACTGTTTAGAAAACACAGGCCAAAAAACTTCACCAAATAGTTTTTTAATCAAGGCTGTAAGTAGACAGAATGATCCAAATACTGCAGCATTTTGTTAGCACACGAAGTACAGCTGCCTGGAAGCTAATGATAAGGGAAGAGGTAACATATCTCTGTTGTCCAAGCTAAGGAAAAACTGAAGGATAAGAAACGAGCATAAATACTGAGTTAAAAAGTAAGCAGAGTAAACACGTTGTAAAGTTTTTTCAGTACTAAGAGGTTAAGATTTGATTTGTGACATGGGTAAAGAAATGTAGTTCAAATAAGAAGTACCACGTTTGTTTTCTAAACCCATCGTTTCTGCCTATGGTAGGAAAGAGCTGAAAGTGTGTATATTATTAAAAAAACAACTTCGTGCCACTTGGGCTCTAGTCCTCTGATTCACCCTCATCCACTTCAACTTACACGAGGCCCCTATGACTTGTCTTTGACTCATCTACCCAGAATTAGGTTGCAATTTGATTTTGACCTGTGAAGTTACAATTAAATCCGACATCTACCGGTGCAGATCCTAAAAGGTCTTTGGAAAGGTTGAAAATAGTAACAGCAAGAAATTTCAGGAAGTTTTATACCTCAGTAGTGGATTAGTCTACTGAATTATTTACTCTCAAAGAAGACTGTTGTTCAGCAAAATTCGCTGAGGGACATTCATTTCAATTAATCATTTATAATCCAAACAGTTTGTCTTCAAGGGAAAGGAATCGATATTGTCGATATTTTTAGCCACCCCCTTTTGGTGCTCCGGCACTAATGGCTTGATGCTTTCCGGTACGGTCTACTCCCCCAACAGAAGGGGCTCAGCACTTCCCAGGAATGGCTCAGCATCATATAGGATTGGGCCCAGCATCCCCTGATAGCACAGATTACTTCTTGATAAATGGAGTTATAAGCGAAATAATCTGAAAAGGTTTTCAAAATCTAATGTTTTTTCCCCCTTCTTGCCTGAATAGTCTTAAAATAGTCTAAAATAGAATAGTTTTTAAGGTTGGCAAGGATGATGCTCACAAGGATAAATTTCCCAGGTCAGACTTTAGCAGGTGTAAATCAGTTTTAAAGGAGCTGTACACTGGTCCGAGGCTATGGATCCTTCCCCTTAGCCAAACACACAATAGATATTATTTGTTAGAGTCAACCAAAACCAAAAGAGATACAGTCAAAACTAGAACACAGGTGACAAATTTCCTAGTTATGACCTGGAGGGGCCCCAGCTCTACTTGCATTTTCCCTGTTGATGTTAACGTCCTCTCGGGCATCCCAAGGTTTCAGTGTGGGGTGAAGCAAGAGTTTGAGGTAGAGTCTTTTGGGCTGGCAAGGTTTGGGGCATTCAAACCTTGGGGCATTCAAGAGCACGTGCCACACACAGCAACGCGAGAGCTGCTGCTTCTCTCGAGCTGATGGCAGTGCATAGCAGAGCTGGTGGCTGCCCCAGGAGCTTGCGGTTGGGGGTCAGGATCGGGCCCGGGGGGGGACGCGGCATCAAACACAGCCTGGGATGGTCAGGCAAGGCCGTGGGTTCCTGAAGGAATGACAGGTCACGATGCATGGGTGACTATCCAGGAGAGAAGCACTGCAGAGATGCACGCTCGGGGGCATTGGAGAAGATGTGAAACTGCGGAATAGAGACTTGAGCTTCGCGGGAAAAGCAAGCACAGCCCTGTACGGCTGTAATGGCCAGACCTGCACCACACCGCTTCATCTACGTGAGTAGCACCAAAATCTGAAAATAACATTTACTAGTATGAGTCCACATCGTATTATATTTTCTCAAAATTCACTTACATATGGCTTTTGTATAATTTATTTTTCCTGTAACTGATTTTTGTTATAATTTTACTCATATTTTTATGCTGAAATATTCTTTTACAAATCAGCGCTTTTAATGTTTTGATTATTTATGTGCATGCATATAAAACCCATACAAATACTATATATGCATAATATATATAAATCTCTCTGTATAATGTATATAATCTAAAGCATTAAGGGTGATAAACTACATTTAATTTACTACCTTAGTAGTCGACGGTTATTTTGGGAGTGAAAAGAAAGTTTTCAAAGCGGCAGGAGCAAAGAAACAAAGGTAAACGGGGAGAAAATGCGACCTTAGATAAAACTCCGAATATTTTTCTCCTGTATCCTGTGATTCGTTCCAAGTAAAGCAAAGGGCTTTTGAGCCTTCTGCAGATGGAGGGGCTGCTGCTGGCTGGCGTATGTGCAGCTGGGTATGTGCAACAAGCAGGTGCATCGTTTGTAGCCGTTAGTAAGCGGAGAAGTGCCAGAAGTTCTGCATATGCTCTCATCGGATTTGCAAAGCAGTGCTTGGAGAGCAGGAGGGGAGGACTTCCCCTTGGTTGTACTAGATCACGCAGGGGAAAAGGGTTGGACATGGTCATCAACAGAGGGAATGAATGCAACGGAGGTTCAGGAGGCAACGTGCAGCGTTTACAGTTGGTTAATCATTTCTGTTTCGCAGAGGTCAAGAAGAGAGCAGCGTCCTAGGATAAATTTTGTCGTCTTTGTAAAAATTCCCCCAAAACCTTTACCAAGAATTGAACATTTCTCTTGGGAACTTGGAAATGAAAATATCTAGTCATCAGCTGACGTGAAAGACAGTATTTTCCTCTGTCATTTTAAATTTGGTTGATTCTGATTTGGGTCAGATTTATGTAACATCCACCTTTTTCTGTCCCTCCTGGGCGTTATCTCTCAGTCTCCTCTTCAGATATCTTCTGCAGCTGGATTTCCATATCCAGTCTCTTGGCAGCAGCGTCCTTTCTGCACTCAACCCACTCTAGCACACCAAGAGAGATCTGCAGATCAGATGTTTGCTCAGAGACAGGCTAAGGGCAGAGATCGCAGGACCCAGTGGGAACGTCAGCCTCCGGAGCTATGGGTCTCGCGAGGGACTAGAGCAAGGCAAGAGGGCGTGACATAACGTTGAGTCAAACCGAGAAAACCATGCTTATTCAGGACTGTAATAGCATTCTTATCAGTTGAGAATGTTCAAAGAAAATGTCTAGAGGTTTCCAAATTGAAAGTTTTGGGTTTCAGCCTAAAACAACAAGTCGGGGTTTGAGATTCTTGCAAAAAAAAATACATTCCCTATCAAAAGGAAACGCTTTTCCTGACAAATTAATTTAGGTAATAAATCAGTGCAGTTTCAACAAAGTAATTCTACCAATCTAAGGAATTGTTTTAATTATACAAGCACACAGCTTACTGTAAGGATCGTGCTTTCCTCCCTTATCTAGCAGCATATGTCTTTGAGTATGATCAAGAGATTTGTCATTTACTTTTTCCATTAAACTAGCTCTATATGGCAATTAATATTTTAGCTTTTATAATATGCAATATAGTATTTTAGCTTTGTTCTATCTTTTTAATATCTAAGAACAGGAACTATATCATGTTAGAAAGTAAATAAAGCAGAGAATGCTTCCTCTTGCGCTGGGCATGCTTGCGTTATGTGTCGAAGATAAATATATCCAACAAAATTGATTAATTGTTTCTTACAAGGTAACCAGAATAGGTTTTCCCCTAAAATGAGGTCACATTCTAATAAAATAATTTACCATTTTCAGTCATATTTTATGATAAGTCATTTGAAAGCAACTGTAGGCCACTCAACTTGTCAGATCCTTATAAATGAAGATAAATGATGAAACGAAAAACTGCAAAAATGTCCTGACTGTTATCTGAAACATTATTAAAATATTATTAGCAGGATTACTTAATGGGGATACATCAATTAAAGAAATCATTCTGGTTGTCCAACTGCTCCAATGAGCAAAATAGAATGAAACTATCTATTCGGAGCTCTGACTGACCAGTACGTGCATACGAGTATAGGATGAAATTCAAGAAGGGTAGGCTACGGAGAAGGGAGAATGTCAGCAAAAGGTTGGCTCAAGATGGTTTTAGCTTTAGGTTTGCTTTAGCAACACAGTTTAAAACCAGTTGTTTTCATGATATAGCTGGTTTATCGAATCCCTGACTAAAGAATGCATCACAGTTAGTTTAATGTTTGTCAGAGCGTATAAATAGACAGTCTTAAATGGTGACTGCAGATGTGGACTTTTAGAATAATAGTGGTCTCCAAAGATTATTATTATAATCAGTTCATTATGCGTTGTTATCGGAACCGGTTACTATTATCATTATTAATACCATTATCCTTTTTCAGTCATTGTGCGCAGCCCAATATTATTGCCTGTCACTCAGGCCGGTAACCTGGCATCATCTTTGTGATCTGCAGCTCCTCACATCCAGGATGTGTCTAAACCCTGCCAATTCTTTCTGCATAACAGCTCCCAGATCCTTGTTCGAGCGATCTTCATCCTGTATCTTGATTACTGAAGCACTCTGCCTTTATTCAGGCCCGTTCTGAACAATGTCCCAAAGAACATTTTCCCTCTCCATCATCTGAACCGTGTCACAACTCTTGTTTTATCCCTCTGGAGAACAGGGGAGGGGGACTACGCATGTATTTCCATGTCCATGGGTGGCCAGCCCAAACGTATCAATCACTGAGGATATAAATATCAAAGCAGGAGGAAATGATTTAAACTGGAAGCTAATTCTGGCAGAAGATCAAATGGATGTAAATTAGTTATGAAAGACTGGAAATTAGATGGTTTCTAACTACATGAGGTGTAAAGTTCTGGAACAAGCCTTCAAACACATTAGTGGGGAAAAAATATTTTATGCTGGAGGTTATTATGTTTATCAAGGCAATTCTGTGAGAGCTTTCAGACAGAAAATTAAGCTTGTGATCTGCATCATTTGGCAGCAGATTCACTGGCATCTTTATTTAAAGATCCAGTTGTTGTTTGTTTGTACATCATTTCAGTTCTATTAATCATACGCTGCAGGGTCTGGTCTGGTCTCCTGCAGAAGCTGGACAGAATATTTTTCTGTACTCGTATCTTCTTTGTCGTGTGAAATGGGGAGGAGGAGGAGGAGGGAAGGGAGTTGTCCTGTAGTTTAATGGGGAGTAGTCCTACCTAGGGGTAGAAGGTACGTCAGGGTGCACCGCGGCTCCTCATGGTATTACTATGGTTGGGGTGATTTACCTCCTTGCTTAAGGTGAAACCAATTGCTTGATGTGAGATCAGGAAGGGACAGTTTGGAAATCACGGCGCAGGTTTTTCTGCCATCTACTGAAGCACGGGGCATGGCCCATACCCAAGTCTCATTCTGGGTGTTTTATTTCGTAAGTTTCATGCTATGCAAGGAAATAATTTACATTGATTTACCAATCATTTCCATTGATCTTTCTTCCTGTGGCAAGTTGCAACCGTGCCTGTTTGTGGTGTTTGGTTTTTTCCTTTTCTTTTTGCTATGGTTCATCATTTGTTATATATTATTGATCTAAATATTAGTTTTCACAGCGAGGGTTGTCAAACACTGGAATAAGGGCTCGGAGAGGTTATGAAATCTCCATCCTTGGGCACATTCAAAACTGTTTTTCCTAAGCAACCTGATTTAACTTTCAAGTGTGTTCTGCTTGGAGCAGAGGATCCAATACCAGATGATGCTCAGAGGTCCTTCCAACCTCAAATATTCTGTGATTCTGTAGAGCCGTGGAATATATAAACAGTGGTGGATGGGAACGTGTGACATGGACATCTGATAAACACCCATGAACTACCTGACATTTGCTGGTAGCTGTGAAGTCCAGAACTTGCAAATCCAATGGTCCCTTCGTCCTGTATTCCTGTATGTCTCGCATTCATTGCTGAGATCTCACTTTTCTGCAGAGTGGGTTGTCACGTCCATCACCATACAGAGTATCCTTTCTGTTCATTAAATGCGTGAGCGAAACTTTTCAAATGAGAGCAACAAGTATCAGATGGCAAATAACATGTTTATAATATGTATTTGACCCGAGATTCTCAACAAGAAGAAAATTTTTCATGAATAGTAAATAAGTTTATACTATTCATCAGAGAGATAGAGTTCCACACTTCGGTTTGATAAAATATTTGGACATCAAATTTAAACTGTAATGCCTCAGGGTACATTTTTGGAAAATTTTGATCAGTTCTAGCTCTTAACAGATAATATTTTATAGGTCTTGACCAGGCATGGGGGCTTGTCAGTGGATTTCTGCATGATGAAAAATGGTGCATGTGATCAAAAACAGAATATATTTTTCTGGGTTATTCAAATTCAGATTTTCCCCTGAGGCTCCTGAATGCATTGCCTTGGTTGCTATGACTGAGATGTGGGAATTAAGATGATTCTTATAACTGAACAAGACTGATGCTGACAATGTAACGCAGGTTTGATTTCAACTTCATGCCAGCCATACCATTTCAGACAAAGATTTTCAAGAAATCTGAAAGTTAGGATCCTAAAAACCCCCAGAATTTCATCAGAATTTATATCTGTAATATTTTGAAAGTCTCAGCTTAAAACATTTTTTCTCAGCTTGCCTTATTTAACACACTATGCAGTGTGTTAAATAAATAATTAAAGGGCAAAACTGTTCATCGTTTCAGAACCGTGGTTTTAATTTTGATTTATAAAAGAGAGGACTTGGCAAAATTGCTTTTCCAACTTTCTGTCTCTGATTGTCTTTAGCGCAGGGGAATATTGTGCTTCCTAATGATGCATGTTATCTGCTTTACTGTCCTAGACTTTAATTCTGGGGCAGTGCTCGTATTTTCAACCTATTCAGCAGAAAAATCATCTTACTGTAGAATCTTCTCAGCCAAGTTGCCTGAAGGTCACCCTGGATAACATATAAAGAGCTCTCTCCTCTTCTTTTTAAGGTCTTTGCTAAAATAATCACGGCCCCAGTTGTCCCTTCCTCGAAAAATCAACCCTAGGGAAGATTTATTGAGACAACATTGCTGTGAGCTTCTCTTTTTTATTGTCATTCTGATGAGAGGAGAACACTGGACTTCTAACAAAAAGGTCATAATGTCTTTCATTAATAGCTATTATAAATTAAACTAGGCTAGTGAAACTTGAAGAAATTCATACTCATATCCTACTGTCTATATTAGTTCTGAAGGCTTTGATAGAAACACAGGCAAAGGAGCTCAAACATAGCTGGAAGTTGCTCTTGAACTGTTATTTAAGGTCCAAAGGTAAGGGTGTCACCAAGAGAACATTGAGAATGACTGCCTTAAATTTGCCTCTTCTTTCTTAAGTGCGTCAGGTTGGCAAAGTGCACTTCTCCCCCTCTAGGCTCTTGCATGATGGACACCAACCAGAACCTTCTCGGACTCCCACCAGGAACCTCAGAGTGTGCCTTCATAAAATGTGTTCATGGCAACGAGATACACACCTCTATTCCTTCACTCACCCAAGCCAGAGCTTAGTCTATATTCAGAAAGTGTGATGAACAAGTACCTAGTCAGGTGGAAGGGCTTCCTCCAGCCAGCTTGGAATTCCTGACTTGTACATTCACAGCTATTTATATGAAAATTATTTCCTTGCTCTCAACAACCATAAATATGAATGAGGACAGTTAGACCTGGACATCCTAAATAATACTGAAATCCCTTATCGGTGACAGCAGCGTCTTGCTGATTCACTGATCTCTTTACGGTTCTTCACTTTGGATGTCCCATTTGTGCTAAATTAGATGAGTTCAGGGGCACTTGAGAATATCAAGTGGAAACATGTTCTTGCAGGAAATGGAAGAGGTGTGAGGGATACAGAATCTGTTAAGGTGCAAAGCATGTTAGCATTGTTTATTGCTGAACGTGTCTGGTAGCAAAAGCTGCAATATCACTGTTAGGAAACGACGTCTGATTCTTCATACGGATGTCATGCCCATGCTGTTGTGGAACATGGCAGTAGAATACCAAATCCATCAAGGACATTGCAGGACACAGCAATATGGGACAAGCTCAAACATTAGTATGTGAGGTGCTGGAAAATCTTGTACGCAATGACATTTTTCTTAATGTATATCGAAAAATGTATACTTGGGAGAAAGATTGCAACATTTTTCAGCATTCCTATTTAGTAAACAGCTAGAGGCAGATGAACCAGCTACTGTCTTGCGGTGCTGTTCCTTGCCGTTGAACGAAGGATGCAAGATGAAACCAAAATTGCCTGTAAGGGTGCGATGCATACATTTTCCATTGCTGTGTCTGTGCTCAGGAACAGCAGAGAGAAAACACAGATGACAAACTATCCTTTCACAATCAGGTAATGGACATGAGTAATGCGTACGCATCAAAAACCTGTCCTGAATATGCCTGGGATACCATGGAGATAAGTTTAGGGGGGTAGAACTTCTGGTGTCTCAGTTCAGAGAACATTGCGTATAGCTTCTTAGCCAACACACAATTTCTGGAAATCCTATAGGGACAGAATTTGCTGTGGATCTTTAAGCCTTTCCTGAATTTCTGTATTTAGATTAGGCCTTTTATTATTTTTCTATCATTATTTTGTTTCTTAGAGAAAAATGGGCAGATGGAAGTGGATACAAACTGAAAATCAAGGACTTTAAGTGAGAAGGCAGTCTCTAACTCAACAAAATTTTTTCATGCGCAGCTAATTGCATGCACAGTTATGCACATAGCAATCAATATTGAAGAACTGCATTGCTAGGACAATCAGACCACTGGAAGCTTTTGCCATGTAAACACAAAGATAGCTGAAGCAAATGGGCTACATTTGGGAAATCTATGCACATAAATTAAGGATATGTAGGAGAAGGGAACACTTCCATTAGACCAACGAGCGGAGTATACTATTCAAACACAGAAACCATACACACATACACGCTATGCACAGACACTATATGAACGGAATATGACTAAACTATATTTAGCAAGTGTCAGTTATAGCTATAAGCCTCAGGCTTTACTGACAAGTTCTACCCTCAAGCCTCCCAGCTCCCTTAGAGACAGAGTCTAGGAAAGCAATGCATTTTGTACAGAAGAAGGAGATCGAGTTAGGGACCACCAAAGCAAGTTGTATACGTAAGAGTCCATTGGACCAGATGGGATGCACCTGAAGGTGCCAAAGGCTATGGCTAATATGGCTCTTAAGCCCCTGCCTGTCATTTTTGAAACCATACGGTGGCTGGGAGACATTCTTGGCTGGAAAAAGGCAAAAATCAAACTCATCTTCAAGAAGGGCAAGAAGAGGATCTGGGGAGGTATGGGTCTTGCCAGCTTATCCTCAGTCCCTGGGAAGGTCTGTGGAGAAAATCCTCCTGGGCGCTTTTCAAAGCATCTGAAGGACAGGAAGGGGATTGGGAAGAGGTTGTTTCTGACCAACCTGACTGCTTCCTATGATGAGCTGCCTGCCTCTGTGGATAAGGGAAGAGCAGCTTATTATGTATACCTTGACTTTAGCAAAGTGTTCGGCACAGTTTGCCCTAGCATCCTTATAGCCAAGTGGGTGAGATACGGACAGAAATATTTAGGGACAGTGGATTAACTGGATTAGGTAATCAATCCTTAGTTGATTTGCCTTAGCTTTACTGTGTGTTCTTGCGTACCTTCGTGCCTTCATTTATATTAGCAAGTACCAGCTGTCATCAGCCTGTGCTAGGATGCAAATTCTGAGTGCTAAGGGAAAGTTTCATTTTTTAAATTGACCAAATACTAACTTTTCTGTTTCTGTCTCAGTGATGGTTTTGCCCTAGAATGCGCGTAGAGATTCATATTTCATTCTTACTTTGTCCAAGTCAATTTGGAGCCTCTAGACCTGGCTGGCATGCCAAGCAATCCCTGCAGCCCCTCCGCAGCAGTGCCTAGCAAAAGAATTCCCCGATGCGAGGCTACTTGCTGTTTTCTTGACCTGTATTCCTTCAGTCCTCCTCAATATGTCACCCGAGAAGGTCATGGCTTGTATTGTCATAGGCCATATTGTATATATTCAAAAGAAGGCTGGGATCACAGAAAAACACCAGAGATCGCAGAATCTTTTATGTCTCCTGAATAAAGATTAAGCCATGCAGTCACAGAAGGTTAGTACCTCTGCAGTCATGGGACTGTCGCAGAATGAAGAACTGCTGTTTTTAAATATTATTACTGGAATGGAACCAAATCAGATGTTTGACTTCCAACAAAAAAAAAAAAAAAGAAGCCTAGTTTAAAGTCTTTTCAATATTTAATTTATGGTGTGTATCCCCTTCTTTTCTTGTACTGCTTGCTAGTTTCAGTTCTTACATTTTTATTTAAAATCTTTTTTTTTTGGTTCTATTTTCTTGTTGGCTTTTTTTTTTTTTCTGGCACAAATTCTCTCTGTCTTATATCACTGTGACTTCAGAGTAAGTCAGGAAGACTCATTATGGATTTACACTAATTTAAAACTAAATGTTAGCCTAGGGGAGATACCAGATTCAGACGAGTGCCTTTGCATGCTGTCCTCTACTCCAGTCAGCTGTAGCGATTATGTGATCTCCATCTCTCCCCTGGGAATACAGCAGATTTTAGACGCAAAGCTGACTTGTACAGTTACCACACATCTAGGCTGGAAGCACGTGAGTGGGCCTAGAAACTCTTCATATGAGCAAAGCCATCACCATAGACGTAACCTTGGAGGACACATCTCTGTGGATAGCGTGAATGGAGATGCTGTTACATCAATCTGCCTGTAGTTTATTCTCTGTAACACGTAAGTTAACTTTGATCTCAGGATATTTATAAAATACTTTTCACTTGCATGCTGTCCTAACATGCTAGTACTTTTTCATTCTTGGCTGCTCTTGGGTTTTGTGACCAGTTCAGCTGTTGTAAATGTTCTCATCTTTTCCGTCTATAACAGACACTCTCAGTCTTCACCTTTTTCTGTGATTTTAGTCCGCATTTTACTGTGCAGATTCTCAAATCCCTTTCTCCTGTGCATACTGCATAAACAATGTAATAAAAACTTGAATAAAAATATACCCAGAGATATTTAAGGCTTTCTCAGGTAAGCCATGACAGTTTAGTTACATTTAGAAGGAAAAGGGAAATATAAAATATATCGTGAAGACACAGCACGATTTGGTTTTTGTTCTTACAGTTCTACCCACCGTCATCAACAGAGCTCTGATACACTTGTCTGGTAGTTATATTATTCCAGGTAACTCCAGTCCATAGAGACAAGAGGACGGAGAGGGAAGACATAAATGAGCACAGCAGGGAAATTTAATCATTCATCATGGCATCTGGAAACGAGTCCTCACTTCTTGGATGCACACAAGTGTTTGAAGGGCATATCTTCCTGTTAACCAGGCTCCAAGTCAGCCAGCTGCACACCAGATCTGCTCTGGAAGCCGTCCATGGCAGGGGCAGTGCGAGATTCTGCCTCAGCCAGGCAAGGAACATCAGCCCTCACCTCACTCGCTTCTGCTCAGCAGCAGACACAAATCCTTTCTGCTCACCAACCCTTCCAGGTGAGGAAGTGCTGTCATCTCTTCTATAGGGAGGAGATCAAGTCCAAGAACACCAAAACCACACCTTTGTAGGCAGGTTGGAAGTCTTGCAGCTCCTGAGCCAGAAGACACCACCTCAGTCATGTCCGTGCTGTCAAAGTAGCCTTTGTTTTGGACTGACTGCTTTGCTGTATTTTTTCCACAGAATTGTTTGTCAGCACCAGAGCTATGGGAGTTTTGTGCCTTGACAGGACAGACCCCTCTCGCCTGCACCCACTTCAGGTCCCAGGGAGAGCCTCATGCAAAACCAGGGGCTATCAAAACATGTTTCATTGAATCCAAGAATCAGGGAATCATTTAAGTTGAAAGGACCTCTGAGGGTCTTGTGGTCCAGCCTCCACTAAGCAGAGGGCAACTAGGAGGACTAACCAGATCAGGTTGTCCATGGCCATGACTGTCGGTCTCCTGGTTGGCTTCTTGCTATGTACTTGCTGTATTCATACAACCCTGAGCCTAAACTCCCTTTGTGACTCTAGCTTTGAGGACCTAAATGCTCAAAAGGATAATATTGACCTCCATCAGAATAATAAAATGCTGCAATCAAACTAATGTAAGCCAGACCAACTCATCAAAAATTCCTACAGATTAAAAAAAATACTAATCAGCTGTATTAAAATAAGATGTGGATGCACTGATTCACCTCACTGTAGTGGGTACTTGGGCATCCACTTGCAGGAATTCTGCTGAAGCCTGCAGAGGAACTAATCCACCTTTCAGCTCAACATCTGTTTTTAGCAGAGGACAATAAGTGATACATGAGATTCCTCTGAAGATAAACTAACAAATCAGTATAGATAGCAAAATGTTCTTTGAGATGAAGATAATATTCAGTAGCTTCAAGGCAAGGAATGTATTTTCAGTGCTGAGAGAAATAAAGACTACTTAGGGAAAGCAATTCATGCAACTACAAAGGCCATAAAGAAAATTGTGGTAGCAAGGAAGAATGCGTACTGCAAAGGTGAGCAACAAAACATACAAACTAAGTTCAGGGACATAATTAGATGAAAGACAAGAGCTGGCAATGTGATAAGTGTCTTTAAATACAGCGAGCAATGTTATGCTGGAAAAATATGTAAAAAAACCCATATGAAACAAGTAGATGAACATGTCAGAGTGCTCCTTTACACGAGGTGAATGGAGTGAAACAACTGAGCTGACAGAGAGGAGCATTGGGCAAACTTACTAGGACATTCAGCCCTTGACAAGTTTACTCTCAATAATTCAGCAATAATTATCCAGTTCTTGGATAATTACAGTGTTCATATCAGGCTGGTTTCACACAACGTGGATGGAACAACCCTCTTGGGGGGTGGTGGTGCAATCCACCACCAAAGGACCTATCCATATCACTTCAGTAAGTGTTTGCAGTATGAACGGTGTCAATGAACACTGGGGATTTTACTCAAGGAGAAGATCGTGATGTTTAGGAATCAATATACTCAAGTGGCATATGTCAAGAACATACTGATAATATGCAAAGTTTTGAATGCCTAGAATTAGTCACTTATTTTTATATAATCACTGCCTCTGTGGTGACTGGATTTATTCAGCTGCTCCTCAGACTAAACTGGTTTCACTCCTTCTGCCTCAGGAAGAGCTTTCCACAGGCGTGGTGAGCACATGGATTTCCTACCCCGGCATTCAGGCGCTGACCATGGACCTGAGCCACTTTACCGTGGATTTACAGAGGGAAAGGTCTCGCCATGGCACTGCAATGGAATGTCCTGGTAACAGGGGAATGTAAAGAAAAATTTGAAGTTTCTCCACATGCAAACTTATTTGATTTAGAAAAGTTTCGATATTTTTCTTGTTATTGTATTATCCTAGCTGACCCTTCCATCCCTAAGCATTAATCTCAGCTGTATTTATATAGCTGTTACTCAAGAAAGAGTATTTCATTTGAAACTCTCTTTAGCAATAGAGAGAGGAATTCATTGCAGTGCTCTACCCTTGTGCCTAATCAACTCCTTTCAATGCAGAATCTTATTAGCAAATCCCTTGAGGAGCAGTTCTTTTTTGTGTTGGAAAGCAAAATAAAGTTCTTGTGCATTCAGTGATAATGGGTTAGTTACCTGCCACATTTTATGAAGGGCACTATCTCTAATATGTGCCATTTCAAAAAGACTGGAATATTCATTTATTTTGATAGCGAAAAATAAGTTCTAGAAAGTGTCAGAGATTTGTGATTACGCTGTTGATTGGACCCTATTCCAAATTCTCTGAGTTAAGAAGAAAAAAATCTGTCTAGTTTGATGAGGAAATAAAAAGATCATAACTGGATGAATACCTAAATGAACTAAAATAAACCTAACTGAACTAAACCAGCTCAAAATTCATGTCGTTTAGACAAGAGGCCACATAGAATGGACGAAGTTTTGGTTTTGCTCTTTGCTAAAATATGAGATTCAGAGGCTAAATGGGACAAAATTATTTTTTGTTACACCTATATCATTCCTGACTAATATTTGATCTGTTCTTAAAGCTTCTTGTAATGCTGGATAATCTACCATTTCCCTAGGAAATCTCTTTGAGTGCTTAACAGGTACGTACACATCATCTCATGCTCTATCCATTTTGCAGACCTGTGAAAGTTTGGAGGGAAGTGAGTTCTCTCACTTTCAGCCAAGAAGCAACCATTTAATTTTCTAAGCCCCCAGGATTGATGGGGACACAATCTACTAACGGTGGGTGGAGGAGAAATCCACGGAATTTGCATTTCACCCCTTCGTACAAAGGGAAAAGCCTAGTACACCAAATACTCTGCCACCCCACCCTACCCCATATTTATCAGAGAGCTATGAAGTACCTGTTCTGCTTTGGACTTTTTATTATAGTAATGCAATTACTTTTGTCAAGAAACATACCACTTAACCTGATTCTAAGAAAAAATGGGCAAGGATTCTTAATAATTAATAAAATTACATTCCTTCAAAAAAATGTCACCAACTTTATTATACTGAGTTGGCATTCACAGTCACTTAACTACCTACAGAATGAGAATTTCTTTAGCTGTTACTGGAATCTGCAGAGAGGCAGGTCATGAGCTTCTGGATGACAAATGCTAAAAGTTTGGTGAAAGGCTAAGCAGGGTCTTTGCAAAGGCTGAGGTTTTATCCATCCAATTAGAGTGATAGCAGAAGCTAAGTCCACCTAATGAAAGCCATAACTTCAGATTCTTGTGTATTTAGGAACTCAGCTGCTGATGATTTATGCTAAATTCAGGAGCCTAAACCCCCTTATGTTCCTCACTACAGCGTGTGACTACACCAAGGTCTGTATTCCTTGCACACATGCAGGTAAAATTCTCGTGGGTGTTGACTAAAATTTTGTAGATGAATATAACATTTGATGGGTACGTAGCAGATAAATCTTAGCTACAGGGGCTGCTCTGTCACATCATGCATTGATTTTTCTCCGCCTGATCTCTTCAGGCAAATCCATCCATGAACTAAGATTTGAGAGCTGAAAGATGTGTTCAGCTGTTGGCTTGGCTCGGTGTAGACGTTGCTCTGACTCTCAGTTATTCCCTAATCTAGAAGACCTATGAAGCAGGTGGGTATGACCTTTGAAAAGAATCCTTTTACAGAGGTTTGTGAAGATGGAATATGGCCTCGAGTTGCTTGACCTGATTTCATCAGCAAATGCTGATTCATCGAAATGAAAACATTTTGCAGAAAACACAGCAGTTTTGATGGAACTTTCACTAATTCACAGGCAGGAGCCTGTGGGAACTGGCTGCTTTTAGACCAGCTCACCTGACTGCTTGGAGGTAATCCACTCTCTGTTACTCCAAAACATCCCTAGCCATGGCTTGCAGGCAAATTCCTCCTCCTAGTTGCAATGACAGTAGGTACACCAAGGCTCCCAGATCCCTCCCGGCATTTAATGGGTCTTTGCCATGGAGGCAAGAACTCCGGTTCCAGCCAGATGAACTACCCACCTGTGCAAACTTTCTTCAATGCTGAGGTCTAGCTTCACCTCACCTAGCTTCTAGGTGAAGATCAGAGCTAGGACTACTGGACATAGCTGGACATGAGTCAACAATGTGCGCTCGCAGCCCAGAAAGCCAACCGTATCCTGGGCTGCATCCAGAGCAGCGTGGCCAGCAGTCGAGGGAGGGGATTCTGCTCCTCTACTCCGCTCTGGTGAGACCCCACCTGCAGTGCTGTGTCCAGCTCTGAGGCCCTCAGCACAAGAAGGACATGGAGCTGTTGGAGCGGGTCCAGAGGAGGCCACAAAAATGACCCGAGGGCTGGAGCACCTCTCCTACGAGGACAGGCTGAGAGAGTTGGGGTTGTTCAGCCTGGAGAAGAGAAGGCTGCAGGGAGACCTTAGAGCAGCCCTTAGAGGGGCCTTAGAAGAAAGATGGGGACAGACTTTTTAGCAAGGCCTGTTGTGACAGGACAAGGAGCAATGGTTTTAAACTAAGGGAGGGCAGATTTAGACTGGATTTAAGAAAGAAATGTTTTACGCTGAGGGTGGTGAAACACTGGCCCAGGTTGCCCAGAGAGGTGGTAGCTGCCCCATCCCTGGGAACATTCAAGGTCAGGTTGGATGGGGCTCTGAGCAACCTGATGTAGTCGAAGATGTCCCTGCTCATGGCAGGGCGGTTGGACGAGATGACCTTCAAAGGTCCCTTCCAACTCAAAGCATTCTATGATTCTATGATTCTATGATTCTACAACTGTCTTCATCTGTACACTGAAATTTGTTAGGGGCAGGCACTTTCAAGGAGCAATCCAGGCCACGTAAGGTCTGACTCTGTCTGTGGAAGCATCAGTTCTCTCCATTTATTGTACAACATGACTGCGAGCTGCAACAAGGCCCAGCTCGAGGTACTTGAACTTAGGTGGTGTGAACTGAGCCCAAATGAACTTCAATGAGAACTGTCCCTTGGGAGACCTCTTTAATGACAACTTTGCTAACAGCTTTCTTGGTATGGCTACCGTCTGATTATTTTAACACTTTCTAGGTAGAGTCTCATCCTAAATTCTTATAATAAATGACTTGTAACTTGTGTGACCTTTCATACCAATATATTACCAGTGACTATATTAATGATACTTTATAGGCAAGGAGAGATTTACCATATCAAGCTGTCTGTAGAATTAAGTGCAGCGCGCTTCAGTCCAAGTAAATGGCAAGACTGGACCCAAATTATACCCACACACATATATAATATACGAGAAATCCTAAATTCATTTGGATACCTTCAAGGAAGCTGAACCCTGCAATGATTAAAGTGCAATAAACCAGCAATTACTGTGCATGCCACTCCTTGGAGAGGGGAAAAAGTCTTGGCTGTAAGAACCATTTAAAAGCAAAACAGATCAGTTGCTAAGTAGTTGCCAAGATCTGAGCCTGAAATCAAACCTCTTTAAATGCTAACTACGAGAAATAAAGCATTGTAATTATTTACACAATACTTCTTGTCTTGGGCTTGCCCTTGCCGCTTTGTTACTGAAAAAGGGGATGAAATGAAAATCTGTGTCCTGACTTGCAGACTTTGCAGCAGTATGAAGTCCTTGAAAACTGGGCTGTCGCTGTGTACCCCACAGCTGAATCGCTGGCTGGAGGGGTCCAAGGGATGCACAGAGCCACCGAGCTTGTAACGCACGTGTCTTCCAGGCAGGCATCCCAAATTTGGGAGTGTGACTCTCCCCGACTTTTCCCCGCGTGTTTAACGAGCTGCCTGTGCTGCGCTTCCCTCTCCCCTTCTTTTCTCCAAGAGGATATCAAGGTTGTGAAAGAGCAGAACACGAATAGTCAGCTAATCAAATCAGCGAACGCTGAAAAGGTCAAAGCCTTTTGAGGGAGAGTGTTGACTTTCACAAGCTGTCACGAAAGGGAACTGCGGCGTTTGAACACCGTGCAGAGAATTCAACCCCAATTTGAAAGGGAAATACGACTTGCCTCTCTACTCTGGGTGCTGAACTAGCAGGAGCAGCAAGCGAGAGCCTCACCGATCACACCTTCACAGCTCTTTAGTCCATCTTTCAAAAGCCCAGGGCCCAGATCCCCTGTTGCTGACGTATCGCCGCACACCAGCAGACTCCCAGTAACTTACTGGGGTGATCCCTGTTGGCACCAGCCGCGGCACAGCCTGCTGTTCTGCCGCCAGACCCCAATCCCCATTACCCAGCTACTCACTGAAACAATTCAGGGAGTGCCATATGGAATTTACTTATTGATGCCATTTAGTTTCCCCAGCACAGACATAACTCTCAGAAACTGCTTTGTGTGGAGCTGGGGAATGAGTATTTGCCACGATGGACAGAAGAGGAGAGTGAGGGCTTGTGTATTTTTAGCTAACACATTATTCCTGGCGTTCCTTTGGAGCAGACCCAGTTGTTAAAGCCTCTGTTCATCTGTCCAGCTGCCCTGTTTAAATACAGCCTGCCACTTCTCATCTGCTCCTCTCTTGGCTGGTGGTTAGTCACTTAATCACTTGATTATTGAGGAATAAATGGGGAAAAGAAACAGACTGGCAAAAATCTGAACTTCTCCAGTAGCTGGAGATCAAAGGGTGGAAAAGTTGACGTATTTTGAAATCCCCTGGCAATAGTGTTAAAGGAAAGCCACCAGGAAGCCATCATTGGTTTTGTTGTGATTTTAATAAAAGACTAGATGATTGGCTTCTCTGTCTAAATGAAGTAATAACTTACACTGGAAGGCTCTACCACCATGCAGCTCATTGCACCTAATGCAGTTTAGCTGAACAGTTTAGCCTAAACGAGGCTGGAGTGAACTAGTTTAGTCTGAGCAGCTTTGGAATTAGGCTGCTCATCACATTGCGTGTCTTGTTCCAAAGCAAGGGAAAGCTTTATTTCTGCTGGGCAAAATGAGTGGGCCCGCCTTTGCCTAAACAGTGACCGGATAATGAAAAATAGATGTGTGCTTCTCTTAATAGATATTTCTCAATAACCAGTCTAATACAGTATCCATGACTGATATTTAGCAATATTCAAGCACTAGAAAAGAACAATTATTCAAAAATATGTCTTTAAAGAAAACACCCCACTTTGTTGACAAGTACATCTCCAAATGGAAACATACAGACCACTTCTGTATAATGCTTTCCTTTGAAAATAGGGAAGCTTCTGAATTTCACTGAAACCAGGCCTGTGTTTCTGGCTAAATTCTGGTTTCTCCTCATTCTTTTAATTCCATCTTAGGCTGCTGAAGACGACTCGATGCAGGGTCAGTGTCAGACAGAAGATTTTGCAGAAACGGTAGCAACCCCCTGCATTTTGAGTAACCTGGTCTTCTTCATGCATCCCATTTCGATTATTTTGTGCGCTCCCTGTTCTTGCAGCCATCTCATTTGGACCAGAAGGGCAGAAACCCCCCTGTCCCAGAGTCGATGCCCACATCCCTCTCGGGATGCCAGCCGGGTGGTACTTAGACACAACACAGCTGCATCTCCCCTACCCTTCGTGAGCTGGGGCCATCCCTACCCTTACACATTAACTAATCCAAGAAGGAGATGTTTCCTGGTTTTGCCCTTCTTGGCCTAATCTGTTGAATAATTTTAAGGTTTATTCAGTTCCAATGTTTCATAATACTGCAGAGATGTAGTTTGAGTCCTATCAGCCTCCTCCCAGCCAGCCTGGCCATACAATGTTCTCCAGCTCAGCTTAGCAATGTTCCTTCTCGACTCCAGCTTCATGCTGCTGGGGAAAAAAGAGGGAAGCACTGTCCATGTTGTGGAACAGATAAATTCTGCAACATTAAAACTTGTTTCCCTGTACCTGGGAGTCGGAAAAATTGTCAATATTTTAACATGTACCATGCTCAATTATTAAAAAAATCTTCCTGAGCTGGTATTGGAAATCTTTCTCTCAGCAAAGATAATCATATTAAAACACATTCCATACCATGAGATACTCTGGTCCTCGGGCTAGTTTCATTTACACTGCTGTAAAGCAGTAGTGATGCTATTGAAATCAGTGTATCAGCTTCAGGCCTAAGTAGTGAGGCAGAGGAAAGGTAATGCATTATTCTAAGATAAACAGCAAATTAGGAGTAAGCAATAACCCTGACAGCCCTGTAAATTTGAGTCTTCATTTAGATTCATCACACTTCTAGCAGGATCCCTCCCTGTGTCATCCAAGATCATTATTGTCTCTGTCCAGACGATAAAATCCTGTAAATCTGAGTATAAAATGCTTTGCTTTCCCATTTATTGTTTTTTCCTGAATATTATTTTGCACACCTGGGGAAAAAACAACTGCTTTTCCTTTGCTTTCTTTTCTTAAAGGGATGCAGGTAGACAGAGAACAGGATAAACAGATATCTAAATATTTGTTGAATCTTATCAGACAAGCAATTCCCTTCAAGAGCATAAAAGATTTCCTCCCGTAAATGGCATTACCTCCTTTGTGCCTTCAGCAGGAGGTATGGAAGAAAGGATGAGAAACTTGCTAAACCCTCCTCATCCCTGAAAAGTTAATGCTTGCAAATACAAGAGCTGCTTAGGGTAAACTGGCAGGGTGTGCTATAGGTGCCTGGGTTAACCTTAAATAAATGGGCTGGGGCATAGCTGCTATGGCCGGGCATTCAGACAGGCTATTTATCTCGGAGGAGACACCACCACAGGGAGTTTCTCTTGAGCCTGGAGGAACTTCTTAGGGCTCCTCTGCTGCAAGCTGCAGCTCAGATATGTTGGTAAAATGGGTCTGGAGAACCCAAATGCCTGAGGTTTCCAGCTGGGTTCCTCCCAGGTGCTGGCTGTGCTGCTCCAGTCTCTGCTGTAGACCAGGAGCATGTTCCTGAGGAGGGCTGGCAGCAGGGGGGAGACTCCATCCTTCCTTTCCAACAAAAGATGTGTGTGCCTACTGTAAGAACACATGGATTTTGTTAAATTGGCACCTTTGAACAGAGAAAACACTCTGCTGAAAGGCTGTGGGGTTCTGCAGCAGGTTATTGCTCTTCTTGATCGCTCCCACAGCCTTCTCCTTGTGCTGCGATAATACGCACCTTGCTGCAGGTGATAAAGCTCTCCAGTTAAAAATGAATAAAAAAAAATAAAAAAATTGTGTATCATATTCTGTTCTGTACATCATTACTGTGAGTGAGAGAAAATAGCAGGGCTTGCTCTTGATTTGCATACGCTAAAACAGTGGAAGATTTTTGGGGGTGTTTTTCTTTAATTACTATTTTTTCAGCCTTCTTAAAAACCTAGTTTTAAATAAAACCTGCGTGCCATTTTCCCCAAGCTAGTGCGATCGCAAAATGTCTGTCCCAGGCTAGCCTGTCTTCCACTTTTTCGAAGTGGGAGTTTTTTATCTGACAGCATGTGAATAATGCTGAGAAATGGAGTGGCTCATCACAGCCCCTTAGCTCGCACTAAAATTTTTCTCCATCAACAGCTTTTTGACTAAGCTGTGGCTTGAATTTAAAACAGTCCAGTGACTGTGCTGTTTGCTTTGCTGAGATGGATTTATTAGTGCCGCAGGATAAGGGGTAGGATCTTTACAGGAGTTTTTGCCATCGATTCAGTGTGAGCAGAGTTGGTGGAGGGACAAGCGCTTCTGAAATCCCTCGCCTGCTGTTCAGACTCTGAAGGTTCAGGTGCATCACGCACAGGCAGCCAGCTCCGATCACTAAAGCTTTTGGGTTCTATCCTTTACGAAATGGAACATCCATCAACATGGACAATGTTTCATTGTAATGAAGGATGCTCGCAAAGAGTCTTGGACCTCTGTGTTTTGGCATCATTTATTTTGAAAAAGAAAAGCAAACACTAATATCCTTCTGACTCCTTAAAAAAACCCCAACAAAATAAAAAAACCCCAGCAAAACCCAAGGAGAAGAGCAGCACTAGCATTCCACCAACATGGTTTAGAAGTAGAATTTCTTAAAAAAAAAAATCTACTGATTGATTTGGCTAATTGGCAAAAATATCTTGGCTACTCATCTCGTGCTGTAGCAATTCCAAGCAGCTCCACCTTTCCCTGGCTTTTTCTTACCCTGAAAAGCCCTGGGAGGACAGATGTTACCGCACAGCCCCACATCTGGGGTCTCTCCTGGAGCACCGGTTGAGCTCTTGACATCAGTCCCTGTTATCCTTCTCTTTCTTTTGCCTGCATGATAAGATGACTGGTGGGACAGGAAAGCAAGCTAGCCAGTAGCAGGACACAGATGAGGGTTTTTTTTTTTCTCAGGAGAAGTCTTCATCACTCTGACGGTTCCCACAAGCCCTCCCTTTTCCTGTGGCATTATTATCCCGGCAGCGTGGGCAGACGCGTTCCTTCCTGTGAAATCCTTCCGGCACAAAGCATTTTGTGATTTAGTGATAGGAAAAGAGAAAATGCTCGAACCAAATTATTATAGTTGTGTTTGCAGTATTTTCTTATTAAAAATAACTTCCTCTCTGGAAGGTTATTTGGAGCGGGGAGGGAAGGAAGGAACATGGCTCTAGGCGTAAGCCAGGGGATGAAGGGTTTCCACCGCAAGATGAGCAGAGCTGTGCTCCTCCTTCTGCCACTGCCCTTCTCTCCGAGCTCAGCCCAGGGACGAGGCTCTCATAATAATAATAATAATAATAATAATAATAATAATAATAATAATAATAACAACAACAACAACAACAACAACAACAACAACAACAACAACAACAATAATAATAATAATAATAATAATAATAATAATAAGCTTGAATCTAAATTAGATGTGTAAATTGTGCAAGTTAGCATTGTAGTTCCTCACTACATGCTAGGGTACCAGTATCACAGGCTGAAATACCCACGGCAATAGAAAATGATGTGTCTACACGCCATGCATCTCATTCTAGCAATTCCGATCCTCTGGTAGCCAGAGAGATGAGATTTGTGGAGAAAGCTTACAAAGTCAAAATGGTATTGCTATGCTAATTAATTTTAATGGAGCCCAAATAAATCTCTCCCTTCTTTTTCCAGCAAAAAGAGATTTTATGTTTCTCTTCCCTCAAGATCTCCTCCAGAACCTCAATGGACATATTCCTTTGTATGCATTTTTTTTCCTATGTGTGCAGAGGATTTATGAAAGGAAGAAGGTTCCTCAAATTGTCATGCAGAGGAAGCTTTTCTTCACCCTTTCCTGGGCACAGTCCCGTTCTCCCGAGAGCTGTGATAATTCTAATGCTAAAGTGGCAGCTCACATTTCCGAAGCGACATGTCTTTTTCTCCTGCCAAATTAGCATTTTCTCCCGTTACTGCACCCCTCCAGAAGAACATTTATAAGCGGCTCTTCCAGGTCTGCTCATCCAACAGCAATGCAGAGAGTTGTACAAGAGCTGGCGCTCGATGATTATTCACGTGTCTGGAAAGGTGACTGTCACACAGGCGTCCTCACCGGTGTTTTTAAAGAACTCCTTTCTGTTCTCACAGGTGGTTGAACTCAAACTGGACGCTCTCTCATGGGGGTGAAAGAGTGTGGATGATTTTCCCACCTGGATGCAGCCGCTCTCACCTGGGCAGGTGAGTACCACACCACCACAGGCAGCGGCCCAGTCTCTTTATTTCTACTTACGTAATGTAATCAATTGGGTCAAAGTGGAGCTTATATAAATCAGCGGGGTTATTGCTGCCGAGTTTTTAAGGGGATCACAATTAAACTAAACTCCAGCTCAACCTTTCCAGGATTCCCTTGTTAATTTTGGCCTGTTATGCTCATATGGAATTATAAAACCAGACAGATGCTGGATAATTAAAGAAAAATAACTGCTTATCTTGTAAAAGTGGACCTGTGCAGTGTTGTCTTCAGGAGGAGTGTCAAAGCAGAGCCCACCTCAGGACCCTGCAGATGTAATTCATTTCAATGCTTAGGTCAGTACTTTGTAACCCTCTTTTGGCAATTAACCTATGTGAGAGGCTACGGGACACGGTTTCACAAGCATTTCTTTAGGTAATAAAACCAGTTTAAGGAGACAAAGACCTTTTGCCCTCCGTGTTGTTCCCTCTCTCGCAGTGCCCGGTAGCAGCAGTATCATCCGATAAACAAGATCGGGGAACTATCAACACAAGATCAGTTTTGACCCAAGAAAAGTGATCATTGGTATTCCGGAGCCGTTCAGTAGTCCAGGTCAGCCTATGACTGTGCAAATATTTGAGCACCCAAATAGTTAGCCCTCTGCTAGTCCCTACCCTCTCCTGATGACTGGCTTTAATTTGGATGCTTGTTCAGCCACCAGATTTCCAAGCAGCCCTGTCCAGCCTGAGCTACTGCAGAGCCAGGACTGCGCCCAGCGCCTGGCAGCATGGAAGAGCAATTGGTTTCTCTGGAGAGCGGGACTGGAAAATGCCACTAGGTTTTAAAGTAATTTTAAAAGTGCTATCCAGCCAAGAGAAACATTGAAACCTTATAAAACTGCCACAGTTTGGGTTAGCAAATGAACATCTCCGCTTAGGAGGGATGATATGCAGAAATAAGTGCTTTATTTCAGGATGCAATCAGCCTGGCTCACAGAGATCCTTATTGCAGCCTGGGACTGCTACAGACCATTGCAATCCAAATAATAATCACCAGCAGTAAGGGCCTGGGGAATCAGTCTGCTCGTGGAAAAACAAGCTCCTCTGAGATTGAAGATGGAGAAAAAGCAATGCACCGTTTAGCTGGAAAAAGCAAAGCACAGTTTATTGGAAGAATTGTAAAACAGGGATGTTTTGATCCAGGAGAAAAGCATGAAGGTAAGTGTAGGCAAGAGCCCAGAGCGAGGACGAGCTGAGCTCTGTGCTCTGAGCCCTGACACAGACTCTGCATCGCACTAAAAGCCGTGTCGGGCGCCTCTGCACCTCTCACCCCCCCAGTGCGATCCTGCCCTCCCCGAACACAGCAGCTCTGTCTGCAGAGACAGGACTGCACCCCAATCCCCGTGTCCCTGAAGGGCTGATACAGTTCAGCGAGGATGTGGGACCTCGAACGGCAGGTCGCCCTTGTTCTCATGGGGTGGGAGGAACGGCCGCTTCGCTGCCCGGGGGTATAGGGCATAAACGGTGTCCTTGATCTCTCGTTATGTCCGTGCAGGATACAGAAAGAAAAGAGGTGAAAAAGCAATTTGATACACATGCCCAGGCTTTGAGACCAAACCATTGCATTTGGGGTTTATTCAAATAAACTAACACATCTGAAATAAATGTAAGGTTCCAAAATTCACTTTGCATGATTAATGCTTTTGAATATTTACGTTTAACTTTCCAAGAAATGAGAATCTTTAGTTTCCTGTTAGATAGCTGTTGCTCGATACAAGAGTCTGAAATTGGATGTTACAGGTCATGGAATTGTTTTTATATACCCATTTCATGCTTCAGAAAATCAGCTTCTTAAAATGTAATACTTGATTACAGAAAAATTCTGCCTATCAGAATAAATAAATAAAATGGCTGCTGTTCCTTCTGCTATCAGAGGGAGGACGTGGTGGCTGAGGTGAGCTATGAGAAGTATCATCAAAATGCCAGCTGCTCTAATGAAGTTGTTATGCTTACCCTTTATAAAAACAAGCGGCAAATTCTGGTTATCAGAAAATGAGTTCCCTGGTGTATTTTGCAGGCGCCCAGGAATGGCCATGAACCAGCTAGAGGATTTCAAAGTCTGTCTTTGCTGGATGGGATGATGCTAATGGGTGATTTTTAGTTTGCTCTCGCTTCCACAGCTGCAATAAACTTTTACGGTGGTTCCTGGGCTGAGACTCTCGGGATGGTATTATGGATCATGCACTGCTTGTGAAACCACCATGCCGGAGGGGTGGTGAGAAACTCTCATTAAAGAAAACAGCCCAGGCTCATCTCTTCTCCTCCCACGGTTCTTCCTTGCCTCTTTCTTTAGGAAAATCCCCCCAGGGAGGTCCCTGCCCTGCGACGGCTGGGCAGTGGAGTCTGCTGGAGCAGGCTCCTCACCCAGCAGATGTGTCAAGGCACTTCTGTCGCTGCTCTAAAGGAAGGGTCGATGCTCACGTGCAGATATCTCATGCCGCGCGGCCCGTAGCTGCTCGGTTTGCCGCAGGCATTGCTGCTGCCATCCTTCCCTCTGCCTGCCTTTCACAGGCACGTCCAGCGCCTGTGCTTTCCCCGAGCGAGCATTGCCCCTGGCCGGAGGTGCCACCCTCTGCCTTCTCCATGAAGGCTTTTAGTAAAGTTCCTTTTTAGTAAAGTCCTTTTAGTAAAGTCCCTGAAAAAGAGGTTTCTCAGGCTTTTTTAATGTATTTCCTCAGATGTGAGGAATTACAGCTTAGAAGATACTGTTCAACATTACATATTGCGAATTTAACTGTGATCGAGATCCTGAGCTAGCAAAAAGCTTTCTTAGTTGTTTTTTTTTCACCTCTATTAATTACAAACATGTAGCTTGGCAGTCACCTTTCTTAGGGCCTGAGGTACACGGATGGTCATAGATCAGTGTAATATTTACCACTTCTTCATTTAATCAGACTTTCTATGGATTCTTTCCTAATTTTGTGCCTTCATAATCCTGAAACTTCTTTTTAAGCAAAAATATCAGACTATGTGGCTATTCATCAAATAGACATCAAATAGATCAAAAGACATTCAGGGCAAAAGTATGCTTCTTTTGAAAAAAAAAATATCCTTTCCTTTAGAAATTATCTTAGTAGACATTGTTGGAAATGATGACATATGGAGGCCTTAAAGGGAGGTAAAACTGGTAAATTTCAGGTTGATTTTGTATTTTAACACAAATATTTTAGCGTGTACTCATCAGCATATGGATGAGGAAGAACAATGTGTGAAGAACGTGGCTCATCTGCTCTAAAGGAGAGGTTGGACCCAGAAAGCTGCTCCTGCATCGCACAGAATTACTAATGCAATCAGTACCTCGCAGTCTCACCTTTCAGCCCGGTTCTGGAGGCACGGTAAATTCAGAAAGGAAGAGTTTTGTCTTTTTCTCTGACAGCAGTTTGAAATTCTCCTTCAGATGGATCCCAGCACTATGTAGCATCGGTAAATTAAGTTTTCCTGGCCGGCGTGTCCCTGCTTTCTGCTGTGCTGGAGGTTTTGCTTGGCTGGGAGGTGCCGGTGCTGCCTTTTATCAAAGGCAATCTCACACCGTGTCGAGTCCCTGTGTTCGGAGCGTATTTCTGAATATGGCAGGAGGGAACGGCACTACTTTTTCTAGCAAAGCAGCTAGAAACAGCGGAGGCTACCACCCAAAGCACTTGTGAGGTCTTGCCTGCAGGTGAACCGCCTCAATTTACAGGTATTTCCCTCCTGAACAAAAGGAGTGAGTTCACAGCATGGTGGCTTAGCATCACAACAAGCACAGCAAAAATTACCAGGAGGTAAAAATTACCAACAGCTATGAGTAGGCAATTATCTATAAAGTTCCAGTAGCAATGTGAGAAGTCGGCATTTAAATCAAAAAGGGGATGTGATTTCAGGCTGCCCATATCGTCAGCTCAGCTTTTGATTTGCAGAACTTGCATGGTGGTTGGATTTTTAATAGGAGAAGTTTCTTTGAATGTTGTTTTCTTTTCTGAAAATGTTAAAGGCTCCAAAGAAAAATGATGCCACGCAGTGTTGGAACAGGAAAAGAAAAAAAAAGACTTCCATATCTACTTGGATTATACATACAATCATATTATTCAATCCGTATCTCACCATGTAACTTCATCACCACCTCACCTTTCTTTGAAAAGGTGATCTGCCACCTCAGCGTAATTCATTTCCATCTCCTATACTGATGAATTGAAAATCAGTTAAAAAAGACAAAAAAGGCAAAAAACAGGAAGGAATATACCAAGGACATTCAGAATATGAAATGAAGTGCTGTAATATCTAATGCTTTGCAAGAACCTCCCCTTTAGGATCTCGTACTTTCATCTCGTAGCTTTAGGATCTTACGAACTTAGGAGAATTCCTCTCCATTTATGTAACAGACTAATTTTTTCCTCCCTGAACCTTTTTCCCAGTGTCCATTTGTACGTTAAGGCCGTAATCTAAATTTGACTGGGCATGCTATATAAGTTATGGTAGCGAAGCCTTTCCAATCCATAATGGATGTTTCTGTGGGTATGGCTCAAGTTCTCACCTACTGTGCAAAGGGAGGTAAGGGATTAAAGAGATTTTATTTTTTTGAAAATAGAATTAATGCCGTTACAGAGCTTAGAGCACATGAACAACAGCAAACATTAGTCTTAGGTTTAAATTGTGGATCGATATTTTGCAGCTGCTGCAGCAACCTGCAGGCAGGCTGTCGCATCAGGTGGGAGCTGCAGCAGTGCCCCATCGCTGCTGTGGCGATGGACGTGGTTTGAAACGTTGAGGAACTGAAAAATTTGAAGTCTTCAGGAAAGAATGAGTGAGAAATATTTTTGCAAAGAAGCAAGCACTTAGTTTTGTTTAAGTATCTTTGCCTAAAACTTACCTTTGAGGGCTGAGCATGTTGCGGTGGGTACAAGGGAAAAGGCCACCACCTATTGTGTCTCACCATGACTTTGTGAAGGCTGCTGCTGAAGTCCTCAGCGGCGCTGTTTGGCTTCTCTTCCCCAGCTGACAGCGGTCACTTGTACCAAGTCCTAGGCAGAGAGCAGAAATCCCACCTAAGTCCCTTTCATCGCTGTTTTGTGTGGACTAGTCCCCTGGTTTCATCTTCTCAGACTCTTCACTTGGCAAAGGCACTTAGCCATTGACTTAGCATGGGTTAAGAGTTTAGGTCACTGAATTGTAGCTCTGTCCTTGTTTTTTCTTGGGTCTGCTCAAGAAGTGTTGAAGTCCACAAGCACCTCCCTTCCAAACGATTAGAAAAAGTTATTATGGGAGATGGGAGATCCTTGAGACAAGTGCATATCGACTCTATTGGTGGGAACTGCTTGAATAATCAAAGTTTTTACTGAGCCAGTCTTTTAAGGGTTTGCCCTGCTTTTCTCTGAATTCCTTCTCACTGCTAAAATAAAATAAAGGAAAAGTGGTTTAAAAGAAAAATAGGAGAACGTTGTGGGGGAAGTTTGGAGGGGAAGAAAAGGGGAAGAGAGAAGGTAAGGAACAAACCCTTCCATGCCTGAAGTGGCAAAGTTTGGGTCTTTTTCCTAAATGAAAGCATTTTTTAGGATATTTTTTCTCAAAAGGCTTCAGCTGGGGGAATGACAATATCTGGACAGGATTAATTCAGTGAAGATGTCTGATATTAAATTTATTAATGAACACAGACTTCTAATTCAGCTGTATCTGCATAGACATCAAAGAAAGCTTTGGGGTTTCCTGTACTGAAATATTTATCTGCTGTTCTTTTCTGCCTTACTGTATTAAAATTAACTGTAACCAATTTCTTTTTTGTTATCCCAGTCTTTGTCAGACTCCAATCTCTCAAAAGGAAAAAAAAACCCAAAGAGATTACCAGCCTCATTATTGCTGCTACACGAGATGTCTATTTTTAAGCTACTTCTATGCAGGCTTTATAATTAAGCTTTATCAAGACACGCAAACCAATACGTAAGTTGCTATTAAAGTTAAGCTTCCCTTCCATGAGATTTTTTTTTTTTTTTTTTTAAAATCTTCAATCTCTTTTCTTTGGTAGTCCTACAGGAAAAAGAAAACAAAAGTTAATACCCTGAAAAGACTGTGGTCATTCTTTTAAAAACAAAGAATAACAAATATTACTGCAGTGAAAGAGGTAATAGTCTTGTCTCCCAGCCTGGACAATAATTCTGTCCCTTATCTTTAACAAATAATGTAAGAATAATAAATTTGCCAGTATAGAAAATTCCAAAAAGGGAAAATTATGAGCATACAGGGACATGGAAATTGGAGCGTGTTGGCAAGGGATGGGGTGAAACAAAGGAGAAAGCACCACAGAAATCCCGAGGGTTGGCACTGAAGTCAAATCTGAGCATTTCTGGTCTGAGGCCGAACCCAGTTTTGGGTGTCCCTGGGTATTTTGGGGCTCCATGGCATCCGTGGATATGCTTCATAGCTGAAGTGAGACTGCTGGGAGGAGGACAGACACTGCGGATGCTCTCTGTAGAGCGATGAGAGCAGTCAAGTTGTTGAAATCCTTCCCAGTATGCAACATCTCTCTCCGTAACGGGAGCTCTGGGTCTGACCAAACAGGGATGGGCAGAATACACTAAATACTCTTATACTTGACTGTTTGCATCTTGGGCACGTTTTCAAAGACAGTCTCGTCTGCAAAGACCTCATACATGGAGCCTGTGGGTGGATTTTGAGAGGGAACAGGTTGTTCTTCTCCTTAAGAGAAAGGAATGAGACAGCCAGTTACAGAAGAGGTAATTTTCTAACACAGATGCAAGCTGAGGTGGGGTTGTTCAAAGCTTTGAAATTGAAGAAGTTTAATTTAGAGATGACTTTAATTTAGAGATGATTTAATTTAATTTAGAAGGTTGAAACATAGAGATAATGGGTGACTCGCAAGATGCCCTGCCTTTGTTCTGCATGTGAGAGGGTTATCAGGTGTTATGGTGTAGAGATGTGGAATCACTCCACCTGAAAATCACCTTTAATATCTGTTTCTGTATAATGGAGGGATTTTTCCTTTTTTTTTTCCTGTTGCAGTAGCCTTGCAGGTGAGATCACTAATCCTTATGGTCACTTTCTTAGGATTTTTTTTAATGGCTGCAAGTTTGTTATGATAAATGCAAAAAATCTCCTGAGCAAAAGATAATAGTGGAATTTAGCAAAAAGTAGAGATGAAATTTATGCTCGCACGAGCAAGAATAAAACGTCTCACACGTGCATGACTGAAATCCTTTTCCTGTGACACTGTACGCCTGTTGCACTGAAAGACGAGGGCATTGTACAGAGTCCGGTTAACGGGGCCCTGAGCTGCTGCTGTAACACAAACAGAAGATAACCATGTTGTTTAAGTCCGGCTCAAACCCTCTCCTCCGGAATGAATTTCCCCTTAGATGCATTTGCAGAAACAGCACGAAGAGCTATATTGATCAAGAGTCTGAAGCAAAGCCAGAGCTGTGGTTCTACAACTGTTGCTCCTAGATTAAAACCCTGGCAAGAATTCAACATTGCTGGAAAGGGTAGTGATGGGGGTAAAGCATGTCCCAGGAAAACAGACTGTGAATGTGAGACTAACATCTCCATCTCCATGCTGCCAATCCTAGCCTGCAGAGTCCTGCAGGAAAGGCAGGACTGGATTATTCTTGGGAGAGGCATCTGAGCGTTGTAACCTTTCATGTCACACTTTTGTCATATCCACTTGTCACACCTGATAACGAAGGGAAGCTATATGATCTCCAGCATGCTGCTACAAGCAAGATGGCACATAAATAAATTGACTGGTTGATAATACAGTCCACTGCCAGAGATAGTGGAAGGGTGATGCGTTTGTAACAAGGAACATCCCACCAAAAGCAGCTAGATTTCTCACAAGCTGTGCCTATCAATAAGTCACTTTTTCTACAGTTTTGAAAAATATCAGGCTGTAGTAAAGAAGATGGAAAAGTGGTGAATGCCATGGAAAACCTGCAGGGTGAGATTGCCAAGTGCTCCTAGTGAGCAATGTTTGTCAGGACGACTGAGAGCCTTCACAAATAACAAAGACTCCAAGGGGTCAATTGGGCTTTTAGCAGCTTTGTAGGGAGAAAATCACTGTTAAAGAGAAGAAAAGAAGCTACTTTGGGCAGTTGCAGAAGATGATCTTATGTTTAAAGTTTCTAATTCTGTATTGTAGAAGATTAGGAAGAAATTGTTAAGATTTTTTCACTGTTAGTTAGCAACGAAAAGATGAGAAGGAGAAATATGTTGACCGTTCCATTACTTTCTTTACAGACCTCATCAGGCCCAGGGCATTGGACTTTTTTTGGAGAGAGCATGATTTTCAAGCATTCAGATAGGAAGTTAGGAGATAAAGATGTCATTCAGTGTTACACCACTGACTTCCCCTGGCTTTGGCAAGTCCCTTTGACCCAAGCCCATAATGCGGAATATGTGGACTATTTACTGACTGGACATTGGATGTCTAAGGTTGGGATCCAGCCTTCCTACCCTCAGCTTTACACTGGGGATAAGATGTCTTTGAATGCCTTCAGAGGCATCTAACCTTCTCTACTGGTTTGACAGGTAATTTAGGCACTTAGGACATTTACATGAGGCATCTAAACTTTAGCCTTGTGAGTGATGAGTGATTAGGTAGGGAAAAGGTAGGCACTTCTCCTTGAAGAAAATATTTCTATTCTGTACTTCCTATCTTTGTTTTGCAGCAGCCTATTTATAGAAGTGACATTAACTCAAATTTGAGTATTCAGTTAATGACGACCTCTGTACTTTAGCTGTCTTGCATCTCAGACACTGCTTTTCATCCTAATAGGCTTTCAGCAACCTCTGACTAGTGCAAGTGGCCAAAGGATGGGTTCATTGCTGAGAGTTACACTTCTGTAAGAGCAAATGAGCACCATTTGCCTCTGTGAGAAAGCATGGGCAGCATAGTACAGAGAGAAATGAAAATGTTTATGATAGTGGAGGAAGCACCAGAACGTTATAAGAAAAAGGAGAGCTTCTCCTGAGAGTAGAAAGGTGGTAGGGTTCAGAAATCACCATAATGGCCCTAAATTTTGACCTGAGTTAAGCAAAGCCTGATTTGCTTTTTGTGCTTGAGCGCTTGTCACCCAGAGGTAGATGTGCATGATTTTACTGCTTTTGTGTGCTGAGTGTACTCTGAAAAAGCCATTAGCATTTTTCAAAATAGGGGCATCGCACAGGTGGTGATCCCTTTGAAAAAGCATACAGCCCTGAGTGGCTACATGTAGATTATCACATACTGTTCCCACCAGAGCTCTGGGGCTTACTGATTTCCTCTGAATAATTAGTTTCCCAACATATCCTGTCTGAATTCTCGCATATGAATCAATTTCCCGCAGCGCAGTGTAAGTTGGGCTTTATTCGAGAATGGTCTAATCTTCCGCATCGTTGACTATTCTTTGCTTTGCCCATCACCTTGATCGATTAATATTTCTAGTGCCTACCCAAAAGTGGCAAAAGAGTAACAGTATCATTACTTGGAAAATTAATTAACTGCTTATTGTTATTAATTATTTATGTGTTTGTACAGACTAGGAGCTTGAATGAATCATGGAATAATTCTCCATCACATTATATAAAGGCATAGGAGAAAGATGGTGCTGTCATGAAGAGCTTATAGTTTTGATAATCTAAGCATACATTGTAGCATAAACCAATTTTTCATTTGCTTTCTTCCTTACTGGTCAGTAAGAAGCATTTAAGAGCCATAACACTCCATAGCCAAGACTGAAGTCAATAGGAGCGATGAACAATCTTATAATTGCATCTTTTGACTTCTGAATTTACGATGCAGAAGAAATCTTCAAAGCAGCATGTCAATAAAAATGACATGGTTTTCTTCCAAAATATGACCTAAGGTAGTTGCTTCCCTTTCAGAACTGTAGACGCCTGAACATGCAGCTGAGTAAGACCACTTGGCTACTGTGTGCAATGGTTGAGCTGCCTTTCTTGGGGAAGTCCATTACAGTAAATTCCTAGGGTGGCAACTAAAATGATGAATGGATGAAGTAGTTACTTATGATTCAAGTGTACAAGAAGATAAATATCTGTACAAGTATCTTGATTAAATGGTGTCTAAACAGTGTAAGTGCAGGATGATACATTTCTAAAAGGAGTTGCATGAAAATGAAGGGGTGATATTGCCTTCTTTGTAGCATTTGTAAAGACAATAAATGTGTTGTCTGGCCTCTGCATTATAAGGGAAATGATGAATAAGTGAAAGGAGCACAGAGACAAACCACTAAACTGATTTGAGGCCAGAAATTTTGCCCTATGTGGAAAACTCTCCATTTTACCAAAAGTGATCATAGAGTATAAGAACTCTATTCAGCAAAAAGTGTAAAATGACTAAAATGCACAGGTAGATAAATTCTAGTCAGAAATGAGGTGCCAGAAATGAGGTGAGTAACCATTGAACCAAACTTCCAATGATTGCAACGGCATGATCATCTCTTCAGCTCAAGCCTAGGTACTTGCCTTGACATTTTATCTTAGTGTTGACTTGGTGAAGGATGAGCTAGATGAAATCACAGAGCCTGAGTGATTCAGAAAGTCCAAATTAACTGATATGAGTCTCACTGTGAAATAATCGCTTTGTGAATGGCACTATTTGTTATGGTCCAAGAGGTGCTGGAGTAGTAGGGTGAAATGTTAGGTTTCCGGGCTCCCTCTGCACTTGGTGAGGACACAAGCTCTTCCAAGGAGCAGGTTACTCCATCCCCTGATGGAACAAGTGGGTGGCATTTCTCTCTGGGTGTCTGTCACTTTACAGTGATTATGGAAGAAGGTGTGAAGACAGGTCACTTCAGAAGGCTAAGAAGAAATTAAAGCTTGGACCAAATTTAAAAAAAAAAAAAAGTAGCGTTGTCTCTCCAGAATGAGTCATGGATAATTTGTCTTTCAAAATAGTGAAAAAAAAGGTTAACTGAAGAGCTGTGGTTTATACTATATAAAATACATACTTTGAATACCAAGTCAGAGTGTCATTCTTCTGGTATATAAAATCAGATATAGAGATGAAGGTTTTAAAATGTGATTGGTATGATGTAGAGGATGAAGGACATGCCTTATGAGGGGAGGAGAAAAAGAATAAAAAAAGGACTCCTCAGTTTGGAGAGGAGTGAGATTGGTGTATAAGCAGACAAAAGAAGTACTTTACACACTGGAGGCCCCCAGCAGGAGAAGCAGAACAGTGCCTGCTTCCTCGATCCAGGCAGCTTAGCCTTGAGGTAGGTACAAAGGCATTTCCCGGGCAGCCAAGAGGAATTCGTACATTAATGTGAAAGACTGATGCTTGTGCAGAATTTGTTGCGTATCAGTTAGTTGTTGAGATGTTTTGGAATGGTATTCTGGATTTGCTAAGGTGCCTAGTTCCTTTCAGAGACCTGGAGCCAAGGCCAGTAGAGAAGTCCTTCCACGTCTCCGTTTTGGGAGAACGACCAGAACCCGGCGTGTCCTGAATACTCACCATTAAGCGAAGCTGTGTCAGTGTAGCAGCAATGAGGACATTACGTGTCAAAGCATCATCTCTTCTTGGGCTGCAATCTGAAAGGCCAGAAACCTCCATCTTTTGTGTAGCTGTTTTTTTATTGAAAAGACAACCTCTTTGTTCCATCCACTGTCAGCCTTCACTGTGACCCCATCAAAACTCCAATATTATAATCTATTTCTTGTAAGACAATGCCTCCAGAATAAGAAAATGATTTACTGTATCTTTTTCATTGCCTTTTATGAACACCTGTTGGATTTGACTTAAAAACACTTTGCCCAAGCTTTCAGGTTTTCTACAGTGCTGTAAAAATAATGTGCAAAATTTCACTTAAGATCACCTTACTGATAAACTCTCCCTTAGTCCCAGCTGTACTCAGTGCTGCAGCATGCTTAATAAATCAGTTCAGCTACCAGGACTGTCCCTGCCCCAGTCCTACAGCTAAGCCGCTGCCGTGCACACCTTGACTCAGGTCAAGAACACCTTGATCAAGAAACACAAAGGAATGTGGAGATGATGTTTTTCCAGCCCGCTCTGGAAAAACAAGGAAGGAGGTACCCGAAACACCCTGTCAGCCTTCACTTTGTCTGCACTTCTGTCAATGTTTCGGTGGCATTTTAAAATAAAGAAAATGTCAGCTTGCTCTTTGTATCTCCCTGTCATGTCTGTCGTCGTCAGAGATGTTTAAGTCAGCTCCTGGTTGTTAGGACTCTGGGATTCTTTTCCCATCTCTAGTCCAAAATAGTCTGAAATTTGAGACTTCTGGGCACTCTGCAGAAGACACTTTTTGATAGATTTTTGTATGTAAGTAGGAGGAATGGAAAAGATTTGAATAGAAGGGTGTTTGGCAGTGTGCCTTTGTATTTCAGTGCTCCCCAGGCTACGTTGTGGTATGAAATTCCGGTCCCACTGAAGATTATAGCAATTTTGTCATTGAATTCTAAGGAGGATTGGTTTTAAATCAATTTTAAATCAAAATTTAAATAGCTCCATTTTTCTTCTCAACACACTGTTTGAGAAATTCCCCTTAATTCTCTTTAGTTTAAGTTCAGCTATCCGAGCAGTGTGTTGATTACATATGGGAATATTAACTTCATCGGGAGGAGGAATGATGAACAACAAAAACTAGTTTATCTGTAGAGCACTTTAAGCTGGAGGGCAATTTAGAGAAACATACAGCGATAACATTAGTCGTGAGCAAACCTAGGTTGGAAATTAGGAGAAGGTTGCCAGCCGTTGATGGGGTAAACTTTGGGAGCGGCTTTCTGGAAGCAGAACAAAGGCAGGAAGCACAAGCTGGACTTTGATGGTTTATAAATGTTGTTATATGATGTGGATGCTCATGACAGTGAGGAGCTGGGCTCTGCTGCTGACAGTCCCTTGGAGCCAGGCAGCTGGACAGATATCTCTCTCGTTCAGGAACAGTTTGGCGTTCAGCATGGAGCAGCGTGAGCCGTTGCCTGAGGGGATGACACGTTCCAGATGGTTTCTGGAGGTCCCTGAAACACACAGTGAAAGTCTCCAACTGGTCTATTCAGGCTGGATGACAAGGACAGTTCCTTCTGGTTTATATCATTTGACTGACCTCGTCTCCTAAGTAAACATTTATTTTCTCCTTTCCCTAAGCTAGTATTTCCCCCTTCCTAAACCGCTGTTCTTGTCTCCAGACACTTCTCTTCCTGCGCGACGTTAGTGACAGTGAAAGGATCTGATCTTGTTGGAGGATATCTTCGTATCTTGGAAGGCAATTAGTAAATTGTGATTAAATGATAGCTGTAAATTTTCATCGAGTTATAAAATACACGCCATTTCAGGTCTGTCTTTTGTTACACATGCTGGACCATCCTCAGTTCAATGATTTAGAATCAGAGCTGGGTCTCTACTGGTTTAAGTCCAGTTTTTACAGGGCACTAGTCTCTGTCATGGCATAAATTTTAAAAGAAAGCATTTTTATCACAGGTTTTCCTCGTTAGTATCTACTACAAAAAAAACCCCACCAAGCAAACTTGGAACAAAATGACAGGAATGTGTTTATTGTCAAGAGGAACGTAATTCGACAGAGGCTTTTGAAAAATGCTGGCACAAACTTGAGCGATGAATAGGATGGTCTGATCATGAGATTGCTAATGAAAAACCCGTGGCAGCTTGAAACCTCATTTAGTGAACAATGCACTCTTAGAAGGCGGTGAGCTAGCTCACAGGCCGGGGAATTTAAAATGAGTGTGAAAGCTTTGAAAGAAAACCTTGAATTCTTCTGACTTGGGTTTGTTAGAGTTGTTACAGCTTATTTCCTACACAATAGCCAAATGGCCCGTTTACGCCATCTGCCAAGGTGCTGGGAGGCGAAGTAGAAAACCCAAGCTTTGGTTTCCTTTCTGTCTTCCTAAACAAAACTCGCACTTGTCAGACAACAGCCAGCGCTATTGAACAAGGGCTTGACAGCTATGGGGGAAAGCAGATTGCTTCGCCATTATCCTGCTTTATCCCTGAGGTAGCAAGGTACGCCAGCAGCACACTGATTCCGTGCTGCTTTACGCAGGTTTGCCTGGCGTGGGGAAACTTAAAGTGTTGTCAATCCGGGCCAAATTTTCTAATTAACCTTTCTCATTGGGTAAATTTGACTATTAACTGTCTTTTATTAAATGGGGTAACTCACACACTAGTTATTTAAAGCCCTTTTACGCAGGGGTATGACTCCAGAGCCATCTAGACCCATGGAAGGACACGTCTCCCTTGCCAGGAGAGCAGCGCTTGCAGCAGGGAATTGTCCTCTTAGAGATGGGACAGTGGAGTTTATCTCTGAATTTAGTTGCACTGGGGTAAAGTAAGATGAGGGCCAGGACACACTGGTGCTCACTCCCAGAGGAATAAAAATATAAAATAAAAAACCACTGAAATATAGCACAGCCCATCCATTGATGAGAGCGTGCCCTGGTTTCATAATAGCTGTTCTGCTGGCAGAGGAGGGGAAGATACTGCTCGGCAATACCCAACCTGTCAAAACCAATGAGGGATATCTTTGTCCCTTTTAATCAGATATTCCAATACATTTTTCACTTAGGAAACTAATAGACAGATAACGCATTTATATGGGTATATTTTACGGCTGGAGAGAAGCACACATTAAATTTTTTTAAAAGCGAAGCAGTACTAAAGTCTACCAAAAAAAAAAAAAAGCACATAAAGTTCTGCTGAAAACGTCTCCAATTCTGAACAGATGAATCTCGCACAGCTGTTCAGCTGGGTGCTCGGGAATTAACTTTGTTCGCGATGAATTATTCCATGCAGCTCTGACGTCTCATAATAGATAGACTATGGAGGCGAGCGACTGTTTTTCATAAATTTTTTCCCCAAAAAAGCCTATGATTAAACAGAGTACAGTGCTACTACTTGGGTCATACATAAATAGAGAAGTAGCGAGATCCGTATGTAGATAGATGAAGGCAGTGATGCTATGTGGTGATGACAGCTCTTCACTGAAGGATCTTGAAGCACTTTGTACTTGTACGTTACAGAGTTATGTGTACCTTTTTTTCCTTTTCTTTTCAGAGCTATGAAGTGAGTCTTTATTCACATTTGCCCAGAGCTGAGCACTCTGGATTTCTCTTCGTTTTTCCTCACTCCAGGCCCTCTTGCAAAAAGCACAATGAATAGGACTGCTGTAAGGCGGATGCCTTCTGTCCAGCTCCGTGCACCCCTCACCGCGATGCAGCCATGCTTTCAACGGGCTGCAGCGTCTGCTCAGGTTCACAGCGTGGAGTTACACTGCACATGGCTTCGAAAAAAGGATGTAAAATAGTATACCTGATGGGGAATTTTGCCAGGGCATCGCCAGCATAATCACAAAACAGCACCACGTAGATGCCGATGAGCATAAAATAGTTGGGACTGTTCTCCCAACTCAAGTGTCCTAAAATATTGAATGCAGGTTTAGAGACATGAGGAATTGTGGCCTAAAGAATAATTTTCGGAAAGTTATAGCTGCCAGATGAGAGGTGCTTAGGAGGAAATTTCTGTCTCAGCCTGTGCTTGATGGCAACAAGAGTTAGTGACAGAGAAAGGATGTTACATAGGAGGCTGCTCCATAGGAACAGCATATTATTTTTGCAAGAGGAACAGCGGAACGTGTTATTGTGAAATCCCAGCTTGCTAGAACTGAGTTCTTTTTAGGCTCAAATTAGAGATGATTTATAGGGAAAAAACCCCCTCAATTTTATTGCAAGAGTTGAATGGGGAGAAAGTAATAAAATTTGTGTGGTAAATGTCACATTTCTTACAGCCAGCATGAACTTTTAGCAAACAGACGGATTATTGACACAATATGGAGGTTTAGTGATTGATATGCTGTTTCCACCACAGATGCATTTTCTGTCTAAAATTAAATTTTGATTCACTTGCAATTGATTTGATTTTTAAACCAGCTTAGGAAAAATAAACTTTGGCTTTGTAAAGAGAAGAGAAAAGAAAAAATCACACTCCAGTTGGCTTAGGCTTACCTCCTGCTGCCTTGGTAACAATATAACCTAGCCAAGATGTTCATTACTTCGCCATTAACGAATATTAACTAATGTTCATATCTACATTAATGAACATTTCTTAGTTCATTAACTTAGAAACGTTAGCCGTGTCTTACTGTCTGTTCCTAAAGCTTCATGCTCAGCCTCAGCAGTATTGCCCACCGTAATGAGGGTAAAATCTCCCACCGACTTCTGTGGGTGTCTGGAGGACAGTGGGAGGTCAGCGGTTTTGGATGAGATGAGGGAGTGAAGGATGGAGCAACTGCGGGTCCTTGCCGTAAGGAAGGGCAACCTGGGCTGTATTCGCCAGAACACAGACAGCACGTCAAGACAAGGAATGCTTCCTCTCTGGTGGACGCTTATGAAACTCCATCTGGAATGATGTCTCCAGTTTTGGGTTTCCCATCAAAAGAAAGGCATTGATGGTTTGAATACGACCAGAAGAGGCTGAGATGACTATGTTCACTCAGCTTGGAGGAGAGAAGGTTTGGTGAGATGTTATGGCTATCTACAAGTACCTGATCGGAGGACACAGCAACGATGGAGCCAAACTCCTCTCAGAGGTGAGTGGTCATAGGGTGAGAGGCAATGGACACAAGCCAGCACATGGTGGATTCTGATCAGGTGTTGGGAATAATTGTTTTACCATGATGGTGACCAAACGTTGGAAGAGATTGCCCAGGGAGACCATGGAATCTCCACCTTTGGAGGTGTTTAATGCCAGATGGAGCATGGCCCTGAGCAGGACTGCATGATCTCCAGATGCTCCTTCCAGCCCAAAGTGCTTGATGATTCTGTTTTAGAAACCCTCACAATGAAAGTCCTCCTCTACTGCAAGATGAAGTATAGGAAGATGTTTGGAACATCTTTCAGAAGGAAGAGGAGTTTTATTGACCTCAAGGCTGGAAATTATCCACATTCTTGGATTTAAAAAGAAATAATATCAGCTGCAGAGGGAAGCTGACATTCAGGTATTAAGCACAGTGGTGTATGGAAAGGATCTTTTGTTTTGGAAATACAATGTTTTTACATTTCCCAACACTTTTTATCTTGAATTTCTTGTTTGGAAGGATTGTAGATAAATTTTGTTTGATAGACAGATTTGGACTTGGTTGGAAATTTGGACTGGAACCTCGGTGAAAAACAAAAAAGATGTTTCTTGTGAACAGAAAATTTAGGCTTTCAGTCAGTTAACCCAACATCTGACAACTGGTTCCGCATCTTGTGTTCTTGTGATGGGAGAAGACACAGCCTGTGACCCCAAACCATTGCACTCGATGTGAACTGGGCTGCTTGCAGGCAGCGTGGCAGCGGTCCAAAAGTGAATCATTACACACAACATCTGCTTAACTGCTCATGCCACAGTTCTCTTTTTAATTCAGAATCGGTGAACCAGTCCACCGCCTTTTATACTCTGACTAGTCTGATGCTGCAGAACAACGGCTGCACCGCCGCTGCTTTCCACCACTCCTGACTTCATCGATGTTAAATATAACAAAACAGCTTGGCATATAATTCATCATTGCCTTGGCCAGAGTATACCTAACTGGATGCTGCTTTGACTGATGCTCAGGCTTCCATCCGCAAGGAAGCCCGCTAGCAGTACATCCTTCATTACAGACAAGTTGCTGAGCAACGACAACAAAAAAAGCTTGAAATAATAGTTGCTATATTTAAAAACAGTGTTTTGGAGTTCAATACAGAGCAAAACTTCCGTGTTGTGGGCTCTGGCAGCACCTTAGCTTTCAAAGGCCCTGCCAGATGAAAGAATGGCCTCGTGGCAAATCTCCATACAAAATGAAAGGCAGGATAAAGCTGATAAAGGACTCGGGAAGCATTTTAGGCATACTGTGTCCCAAACAGTGCTAGAAAAGCTGCTGCCACTCCCTGGAGGTGATCAAACACCAGTGCTGCTTTACCTTTTTCTCGTCTGAAGTTTTCTCCCTGTTTCTGTGCGTTCCCAAAGCTGTGAACTTGTTCAGCCTGCGTCTACGCACTGGAAGATAACTGGGCTTTATCCTAAGTCCCCAGGGGGTTGCAGAATGGTAGGCTTCTCAGATTCTGCATAGGAAGAGCCAAAAGGCTGTAACCCCCACGTAAAAGGATGCAGACCCTCTTTTCATGGAGACTTAGACTACCGTCGCAGGAGGTGGGGGAAGACAGACGTTCAAATCCCAGTTCGACTTTTTTACAGATAGTTATAAGCCACTCCTGAGAGGAATTCAGAACATCAGACAAAGGTGTCGATGCCGGTATATGGTGGGTGGGAGCGTGCCTTGAGCTCTTCCTCTCACGCTGAAGCAAAGCATCGTGTAGCAGGAGGCCACTCCAGCAAGCGGTAATGAAGGAACTATAACTTGTTGCCTAAAAGTTAAAACACCTCGAAAAAGGATCCCTGGCATCTGGCCTCTTCCTTCAGGCTTACGTTTGCCAGGGGTCAATCCCTGGAGAAAGGTATAGACTCACCTCAGCCAAATCTGAGCTGAAAACCAGGTATATTTTCCTTTGTGTTATCTGCCAGGCTCAGGAGTCTTTAATTGTTCCCTGTATAAGGGGCTGGCTTTTGAGATGCGATAAAGGTGATGGCCCCCCAGAGCAGCCTGGACCTGGTTTGCGTTTCTCTTTGGGGGCTCCCAGCTTTCCTGGCGTATTGTGCAGGAAGCTTAGCTGCCTACCGCAGGATTTGGTTTCTACTCAAGGGGCCAAGCATTTTGAAGTTATTAAAAAGATCTTTCATTGTTTCTGGCCCTAACGGTTTTGCAGCTGAAGGTCCGTGGAGATGCTATGTGAAGGAAGGGTTCTCTGCAGTAAACCTCTCGCTTCCCTCATATCCCACTGCGCACACGTACAGTAAACAACTACGACAACAAGGACTGTTAACAGGGAGAACTACCCTTGCAGGGCATTTAATATTACATGAAAACCCTCACTTCTCTGCTGTATTTTGCAGTCGGGGATATTATGGCCTCTTATGCATTCCCTTGTATTACTCTGATTATTATTCTTGACTATTATGCCTAGTTTAAGTTTAAGATTTAGCTGAGAAGCCTTAATATTATTTAGGCAGATTACTCAATTTCATCTTCTTTACAAAAAAAATGAATGCAGAGCATAAATCCTAGAACTGAGACTAAATTCATATGATTACAGCTGAAGCAGCTAAAAAAAATCCTGTTTTCTGGTGTTTGTACTCATGTATGACGTTGGGACAAAAGGATACTTCCTTAAAAAGGAAGGAGACTTTACGGAGACTTCTTTAAAAAGCTTACACAGTACTAAATCTTAAATATTTAGCCTTGACATTAGCTAGAATTCCAATGGCCATGAATCCACACATTCTTCAAGCCAAGGAATCAATGCTCTTTTACACTAAGGAGAGAAGCCAATATGCTTAATGGGAATTAACTCAAGTGTTAAAACGATTTCCCTGCTCATGGCTGTGTGTAGTGACAGCGGAGTCAATGAAATTTTTGATTCTGTGCAGACAGAATTACAGAATCACAGAATCACAGAATCGTATAGGTTGGAAGAGACCTTTAAGATCATCGAGTCCAACCGTAAACCTAACACTGCCAAGCCCACCACTACACCATGTCCCTAAGCACCTCAGCCAAACGGCTTTTAAATACCTCCAGGGATGGGGACTCCACCACTGCCCTGGGCAGCCTCTTCCAGTGCTGGACAACCCTTTCCGTGAAGTAAAATTTTCTAATATCCAGCCTAAACCTCCCCTGGCGCAACTGGAGGCCATTTCCTCTCGTCCTATCAATTGTCCCCTGAATCAGACGAGCACCATTGCCAGTTGGGCAAGGCCCTGTAAAAATGAAAGCAACAAGTCTGTAACGTACGTCTAACTTCATGTCCTTTCCCACGTCTTCCTGACAGTCCTGGAGAAAATGGTAGAGGTGGACTCTGCCTTCGCACAGGAGCAAATGCAAGGGTACGAGGTTTTTATGGGAGCAGGGTTTTATCTTGCACATGTAGCACTTGATCCAAAGCCAGATAAATGCAAAGGAAAGTCACTAAACTTTGAGTTATAGCCCTGTGAATGCAGTTCTTACAAAGAACTAAATTTTTCCTGGTTTCTCGATGAAATTAAGTGTAAGCAACAGCGTGGTTTGATAGACCCTCTGCCTGCCCAACGCCCTTGACGCACTGACCAGTTTCAACCAAACATGCCAGAAGGGTGGAATTTTCAGAGACAAGAAGATTTGTGAAAACTCACGTTCTAGTAGACAAGAGTTAGTGCTTCTGCTTAGGGAAAAAGTGAGAAATTCTCTTCCCTCTGGTCTGCAAACCAGGCAAGGGGCATTGCACAGGTAGGGCTCAGCGCCAGCCCGTTGTGGGCTGCTCCTTCCCCCAGGTACCTGGGAGGCAGCAGGAGCCATGGCAGAAACCATCAGCTCATTTATTTTCCAGTTGGGTGAGGAACAAGGTACTGATTTAGATTTACATTTACTCTGTAAATGCCGCAGCTAAGAGCCATTGCTTACCAGTCTATTCTGAAATTTAAAAGAAAACCATTTCTGTGGAGCTTCTAGTTTAAGCATAAATCGGTAAACACGCAAATGAAAAATCAATGGCATTTCTTGCAGAAGGTGTAAACATTATGAGTTAAAAACTTTTACTAAACTAACTAGAACTTATCCAGCATAATTCCCACATTAAGGTCACAATTGATTCAATAACTCAAAGCATTTACAATAAAATCAGGTTGCCAATTAATCAGGTTATCACATTCTTAAAGACACAAATCAAATGATGAGATTACTACAGGAAGTTTGTGATTAGCGCCTGCAACTGCTGACAGTAGTAAAGTCAGAAATGAATAGTTTTACTCCGCAACCTCGTAATCAATATATAGACTCTTCTGGATTCCTATAGTTAGCAGGTATAGGGTTGGCTTCCTTCCCAGGTGAAGCAGTGCTTTCAGGAGATCTGGGTTTGATTTCTGATCTGATCGCTGGTTTGCCAAGTGTTATTGGCTAAGTAATTCCACCTCTCTGACCCTCATTTTTTCATGTGGAAACTGGAATACCATTAATAACAATACTGATCTCTGTTATTAAGCGTTTGGGTCCCAGCAATAAAAAACATTATAAAAAGATCTGTCATTACCCCATAAATAATGCATACTACCTTAGTTAGTTAACAGAAAAACATTGTTGGCTAAGTTGCCCTAAAATTGACACATACAGGTGTGGAAGCACCCATGGTCCTTACGATCAGTACCGTAACTTTGGTGCTAATAATTCCAGAAAGAGAGCTGCAGTTTTATACTGAGAGACATAAGTTTCACTGGAGGACGGTCCTTTTCACCAAGTTGTGTGCTAGAAGTATTGAGTTAAGAGTTTCACGAAAGAAACGAGCAGGTATGAATTTAGTAAAGGTTAACCCCCCCAGAAAAAGTCTCAGAAAACACTTCCATGTACACGACGTGCTTTTGAAATCGTTTTTGCTCTCTTACCATTATACTTGGTGTTCTGTCATTGGCAAGTTTTCCAACACTTGCTGGAAGCTCAGTATTGGTCTTTCGGAAACTGTCTCCCTCCGTTTGATTTAAGTAGAGCTGCACCTCATTGTTCATCGCTGTTGCAAGCTCACTTGTTAAAGTTCACAAGATAGCTGCCATTTGTCAGGAGCTTTGCTCTTCATCATGATCCTGAATGTGCCCATTAGGCTTATGATAGAAAGAGAAAAAACTTAAATGATCTAAATTACACGACCAAGGGCCAGGAAATTATTAAGCAAGCTGTTCTGTTGATTAATGGGAAACAAAAGGATACTTGTCACAATCAGGTAGGTCAGCTGATGGGCAGAAAAGATATGGGGATGGTTCAGCAAGCTGTGTTATCACAGATTTGATATACACTTTATCACGGTTAATTGGACAGTCTGCGGGTAAATGAGAGGTGTCCTTTGCGAGATTGTTACTACATCAAAACTAAGACAAGCATTTTTAGTATTTTTTTTAACATAGTTTCTATGTGAAATGGCAAGAGGTGCTTAAAGCTACTATAGTAGGTGTAAAATCCTGAAGTGTTTCCAATGAAGCAGGTGTGGACTGTCAAACTACGAGAAATGGTCTAAGCTGAAGCAACTCGAGGCAGGTTTGTACGTTCCCTGCATCTGCACATTTCTCTCTCCAAACCCCATGTAAAACAATGTGACATGCTTATAATGTCATGTCACCTTTCTAACAGCTACACATATTCTACCAGCCGTGCATGTTTTATTCTTATTTATTTACTGCAACATCTAGTTTTGAAAACATCATCAATGTTTGTTGCAGAGAATTATGCTTTTCTTTTTCATACTAAGTGTGCTTCTGTGGATTTTCCACATCTGCAGAGAAGTAGCAGAAAACAGGTGAAGGTGAGAAGAGCTAAGATAAGTTAGGGCATCATCTTCTTTGAGCTCTGGCTTTCCCATTTTTCTTTTTTTTTCCACTGAAGCGCAGAAATTGGGGGTGGAATTTTCATATTGGTTAACTGTAGCTCTGCTTCTGCCAGTGAAACGAAATACTTTCCAGCCAAACACAGCCAGTTACAAGAAGAATTAAATTGATTATTAAGACTTTAATCTAGGGTTTTTACGACAGCATACACTTTCAGTAGCATAACTTGGGCTGCAGCCTTGGTTGGAGGAAAGCTGTTGTAGATTAATGCTGAGCAAGGCACTCTCTGCATTGCCACCTCCCAAAGGAAAAGGAAATTAGAATCTCCACAAATTTTGCTAAGCTGGAAGCCAAGACAGTAGGGGAAAATGATGAAAAAGTTCACAGTTTAGGCAGCAAAATCTAATTAACTGAAAGCCTCATCTCCCAAGTACTCACACAGCTTCAAGATGATTCAAGGGCACTACTGCTGCTGAGTGTCAATGGGAACACTTATGACAAAAAAAAATAGATCCAAGAGGTGGTAGTGCCAAGTGTCTCTCCCAAGGAAGAGGATTTAGGCTGGTGTTCTGCTAAGGAAATATATATGCCAGAAGTTCTCTATAGGGATAAAAAGGATGAGCTTGCGGAAAGCCTCCAATAAGGACATTCCCAATTCTGAAGAAGAATATGTAACTATCATAACTTTGATCAGAGCAATCAAGGTAGACATTTGCTTCTCGAATGCTCTTGAATGAAAATGGTGGTTTGTCCCTTTAGATTTTATGTTTTGGAGGGGCTGCAGCAGTACCTCAGGCTTTGAGATAACTGGAGAGGAAAACACGACAACTTTGTAGATAAAGGAAATAAGGTTATATATTTTCGATAGCAAAGCTCAATTTCCTTCACTTGGAAATGAAGGAATACATTTAGAGATCCAACATCACCCTACAGTACCCAAGGCAGGAGACCTTGGCGATGCGAAGGTGTACTAAACCTCTCCACGGACGAGAATCCTGCCAGCCTTGGGAAACTGCAGCAAATCCCATTTCTTTCCTATCTCAGCCTTCCCCTGACTGGAGAATGGGGGAACCACATCAGAGGAGGCAGAAGTCTGCGGGAAGAGGAGACTCCTTGCCATCGCAAGGAAAATGAGCCCAGATTTTGGACATAGTGTAGAGAGGGTATTGCAGAGCCTGTAAGAGTTGGCCACGACCCAGCAAGTGCTTTGTTTTGAACTAAGGACATGGAGTTGGAGGAAAGATTGGGAAATAGGAGCTCTCTTAGGCAATTAGGGTTCTTGTCATACTCCCATTGCCCCTTTATTAGCATAAGATTCTGCTAATAAAGCTGTTGGAAAAGTCCATGGTGGGGAACAAATCTTGGATAAATCCTGGTTTCTTGTAGTATCTAAAATTATAGAATCTATTCTCAGTATAGCGTACTTTATCCAGGAGCGTAATCCCCATCAAACAGCAAATAACTAGCCAAGCTGAGACATCACATTGTGAATAAAACTACTAACCCCATATGGCTGATCTCTTCCCTCGTTTTTGTCCTTGCTCAAGAAGACTTGGTCTAGGCATTAAGTAGCAAAGCACTCTGTCATGCTATTTGTCTTTGCTAGGTATATTTCTTTTATCGATCTGCATGGTAGTTCTACGTCTACCTTGGCCTAACAGGCCACAGAAGACACTTCTGAAAAAGTAGGTATATAATGATTTATTTCTTGTTAAAAATACTAGTTATTTTTAATGTTATACAATAATTTACTTCTCTTCTTTTATCATGCTGAACTCTTAGAATTTCAGATGAAATGAGCAATCAAGCTGTTGTGACTAAGGAGAATAAAATGCATATTCCTACAAGATTGTCCACAGAAAAGTCCATCTGATTCCTACCTGGTCAGTCCCTACCCACTCTCTGCTTGGTACTGAGAAGCGTAAAATAATAAGGATGTAGCGGTTTTTAATTTGTACATGTAATTCTCATACTTCTATACCTTGATGTGAGAGGCTTTTCCATTAATCAATTTTTCATCAATAAGAACAGAAGCTGAGGACAGTGTTGGGGTGGATGTGCCAGGGGCCGTTGTGGGATTCATTAACTAGTTGCCTGTAAAACAACCTGCAAATCTTTTGAATCAAAGGTGGTTTTTTTTGAATCAAAGCTTTATTGATAGATATCTGCTGGGACAGGGATGGTTTGCTGTGACTGCTATCAACAATTTGAGCAAAGCTTCTGGGAGTCATTCTGAAATGGCCCATTTAGCTCTCAAATATCCAGCACGATCTAGACCAGCGCACGAGAGTACCTGGGGAATTGCTGGCTCTGCTTTTCCGAGATTAGGTCTGCTCGTATATTCAGCTCTTCAACACCAAGCCACGGTCGTCTTGTGGCGCTGGTGCTAAAGGGTGATTCTGTGCAGCAGCACAAGCGTTGTTAAACAGAGCAACTTCTTTAATGGCAGTGGTGGTGGTGCTCAATATGCTGAAGAAGTACAGCCTGAAAGTGTGACTTACTGAAGATGGAGTAATACGAGATTTTTGTCTCAAAAACAAGAGCACCCACACCCACACACCCCCCTTTCGCTTGAGCTGCTGTTTGTTCCACCTCCTGGTGAGAAAATATCACCAAAAGGTAATAATTCCCTGGAAAGAAGGCAGGTAGAGAGTCAACAGAATTGAAATAAAATCCATACTGTTGTATCTGCATGTACTAATGCTGCTGGCTTCGATCAGATGACTAGCAGAATTGAAAAACAGATGCTTCATAAATGATATGTTTTTTAGATTACCCTTTGCAAATATAGCAAGCTCTTTGAACTGAAGAGGTGGGTATACTTACATAGATGGGTGTTCCCTATGGAAATGATCATACAGGAAAAGCTTATCGTGTAATTAGGGGAAAAAAAAATCAGAATTTAGATCCTCTAAGTAAGTCAAGTTCACTGCTGCAGTTAAAAAAAGGGAATAGGAATCTAAGTGCTTCTCATCAGTGAGAAGTGCTCAAGAAAAATACATGAAGAGGTGGTAAAGAGATCGCATTAGTTTGGAATGGAATAAACAAATAAGTGTCAGAAGTAAGAATGATCTCTTGGCATCAGCTTCTGGGACATTCAAATGCCACAAAACGGTGATTTAAGCATTACAACTCACAGAACAAAATTCTGGTCTTTGTTAGGAAGGTGGTACAGCATTAAACAGCAAGTGAATTGTCACATAAAATTAAAATTTCATGTCTTTAATTTTTTCTTGTTTAAAGGTCTGCAACCATTACTGAACGTGCCTATATGCTTTCTTACTGGTGACATCAATTCCTTGCTGCTCTGAAGTTAAATAGGTGTTGGCTAATGAGTTATCGATCATCTGATTGAAAGTGAGGGGTTGAATAGACTGATATCATGGAAGGATAACCCTCTAACTGCCAAATTCACATAGTCATCACTCGTGGATTATCAAAGTTAGACATAAAAAGTTCCTACTAGGTCATCTAATCTGCCTGCCAATATTGCCTGTAAGTAGGGCTGGTCAAGAAAAAGGATAAAACCACTATTTGCTAAATTGAAATGTTCTATATGGATACACCTATTTGGAGAAAAAAAAAAAAGAAGTTAGTTTTGAAAACATGCAAAACTGAAATAGTTGTATTAGACTTTCTCATTCTGTTTTTCATTCTGACTTTTGTTACTAGACTGACCTTGTAAAAATGAATGTGTTGGTTTCGCAGCGGAATCTAATTTTCATTCTTTGGTTGCAGTGCTCTGTATCCTGATATTTTGCAATTTACATTATGACACTCATTTCGGTTTCGGAAAAAAAAATTCAAATGTAGAAATACAGGATATTTCTTTGGAAACAGAAGTATTATTTTCTAGTCAGGTCCATTTAAAAACACTTTGACTAATCTCTTTTTAAAAACCCTTTAAGTGTGCAAGACTAGGTTTTTAACCTTGTGAAAATTTCTCCCCAGCCTTGAGCAAGAAGCTCATGTCTGTAAGAAGCTACCAATTTAGACATTTCCTACTGAATAGCTTATGTGATTTTTCTATTCATTTTGCTGGTTAGTATGTAGCTCCTAAGCTGATTTGTAATTCATATAGAAAGCCTGAGTACCCAGTTCTAGGTTTTTGATTATTTTCTGTCTCTAGCTGTCTAAAAACTGGGTGAAAAAGGCAGTGTTGCAAATCTAGATTTTTTTTGTAGACTGAGACCTAAGTTCTGTGTCCTACATACAGCTGGTGAGTTACTAAGCATTGGGATGGGGGGGTTATTTTTAAAACTTCCATTTCCTGGCATCTTGTCTGCACTGTGGAAACAGTAGAAACCAGGCAGAGCTGAAAACAGGTCTGAACTGTTTCCTTCAAGACTCTCAAACTTTTTGGGATGACTTAGGTTTGGACTGATTTGGAAGGGAGGAGGGTGGAGAATCACAAGAGAAGGGTATGTCCAGATATGAACTAGCTGTCTAGACTCCTCTTCCAATGAAGAGAAATAGGCATTTCTAGCACAAGATTTCTATTGCCGTTGCAGAACACCAGCTGACCAATGCAGATAACAATGTTTTCATGGTAGCCGATTAAAATTAAGTAAATTATATTCAGGAGGGCTGAATATAAACAACATAATTCATTAAAGCCACTGTACTTCTGTTGAAATGCACAGTGGAAAAAATACACAAATAAGTCCTCAATATTATTTTACTATTGGATAATTAGTAAAGGAGGTTGCAGGAAGGCAAATAAATCAAAACAGTTGCAGCTTGATAGAGGACATCTTGCATTTCACTCTAGGAAGCTGAATGAAGAGCGTGGTGGGGAAAGCAGCAGTAGTGGAGGGATGTACCTGGGCTTTGAGACTTGCAGCCTGGATTGTCTTGTCCAATTATTCTCTTGCCCAAAGCAGAGTGTTACCCCACAACATGGTTAGCAGCCCTTGTCCCAGCGCCAAGGGAACCTACCCTTCACTTGATTTTCTTGTGCTTTGTTGTTTTCCCTGACTGGAAACAACCTGACTTTTGATTTATGGTATTACTCCAGAGGGATCTTTATGCCCACTCACCCTATTAGACACAGCCCCTTTTGTTTGCCGTTTTTCTGACAGCAAGTCAGACGCCATCCCTTTTAAAAAAATTTCCCCAGTGGTTGCAACTATCAGTTGTAAAAATATGATCTGGAGAGAAAGTCCTTCCACTCTGGATCAGTGCCCAGAGAAGCGTATCAGTGCAGCGAGGTTCTGGAAGAGGGATTTGGGAGGAGCAGCAGACATGGGGAACCCTCCACCCCAACCCTCTCATGAGATGAACATCAATAAGTTTATAATGCTGTAGTTGCCTATGACAACTGGATCTGGCCTCAGCGATGCAGAAGGTCTCTTCCCCTGTTTTGTTATGCTAACTGCAGCAGACTGCAAACCCAAGTCGGCCGCTGTGTGTCTCCATGTATTTGATTTGTTTCCTTTGCCCAGCAAATGCCTCTTCGTAGCGGCTAGTCCAGGAACCTGTAGTGCACGTAAAAATTGATAGTATTCCTTGATGCAACTGAAGAGGCAGAAGATTGCTGTTATATATAATGCAAGCTTTTTAATGCCATGGGACTTCAGCAACAGAGAAGGGACCGAACTTTTTTCCTCAACAAATACAACTTATTCTTATACAAAATATTCTTATACAATCCGTTCCCTTCTGAAAAAAAAAAAAAGTATACTCCATTTCACAGAATCATAGAATCATTTAAGTTGGAAAAGACCTTTAAGATCATCGAGTCCAACCCTTACCCTAGCACTGCCAAGCCCACCATTACACCATGGCCCTAAGTGCCACATCTACACGACTTTTAAATACCTCCAGGGATGGGGACTCCACCACTGCCCTGGGCAGCCTCTTCCAGTGCTGGACAACCCTTTCCGTGAAGTCAAATTTCCTAATATCCAGTCTAAACCTCCCCTGGCACAACTGGAGGCCATTTCCTCTCGTCCCATGGCTTGTGACCTGGGAGAAGAGACCGACCCCCACCTCCCTCCAGCCTCCTTTCAGGGCGTTGTAGAGAGCGAGGAGGTCTCCCCTCAGCCTCCTTTTCTCCAGGCTGAACAACCCCAGGTCCCTCAGCCGCTCCCCATCAGCCTTGTGCTCCAGACCCTTCCCCAGCTCCGTTGCCCTTTTCTGGACACGCCATTTGAGTCAATATACAATTTACGTGAATCTCTTTGCCTAATTCATGCATGTAACGTGCCGGCTCTGTTTAGGAGTGGAGCAGGGTTTAAAAACCTTTGAGGAAGAAGAAACCTAATGTGTTTGTTCAGCTGCTTGGAACAAAATATGAGCTGCTCTAGGCTGATGAAAATGTTGTTTTTAAGCTTTTTAAAAGGATTTATCTGCAATGTCCAATTAAAGTATACAGTCATAAAATGGCAGTTTAAGGCAACTGATGCTTAATTCTCATGCACATTTAATTTTCGTTTTGTTTGGACGGGCAACTGATAGAAAACAGTTCTGTGAACTTGTTTCAAACCAGAATTACCTCTAGGTAGTTTTTTAATCAAGCATTGAAATATAAGCCCCTTACATAATGACTATGTGCACAGATTTTTAAGAGGAGTGGAGAGTTTGGGAAAGGAGGAAGCACAGTCTCAAATTAGCCTACTGAACGACTAAGTCAAAAAATAAAAAATAAATAAGTTAAAAATCAGTTCATTTGAGCTTGCCTGCAGGCAGCTTTCTCTGGGATGTGTTATTCCCAGAGCCAATTCAGAAAGAAACATGAGCTGCTCTTGAACATTTTCCCTGATATAGGATATGAGATAAACACGTATTTGCCTGGGACTATCAGCACAAATCTTCTTTTTTTTCCCTTAGAACAATCTTTTGGCTCTAGCAAGCCTACAAAACCCCTTTTACTCACAAAGCAGGCCCTCTCTATGTGCGAATTAGCCCCAGCTGGTTATGAAGCATTGCTGAGCTCCAGCAGTACCTGACTCGGGACCAGGGAGACAGTGCGTCGAGCAAGTACTTACCTGGGGCAAGATTGACAAGAGGAGAAGAGATATAAGAAATATAAATAACTAAAATGATTCTCAGCCCATATAAATTATTCTTAGTCAGTACAGACAATGCCACTAGACCATATTGAATGAAAGCTTTGGTTTGACCCGTCTAACTTCCACTGCAGTCAATGAAATTCATGGGGTTACTTAGTTACTGTTGGTTCTGATTCATGGCCAGAGAGAAAAATATCTCTCTTTCTCTCAGTTAACTGAACAGGTAACATAGAAAATTAGGCTTTTAGCTCTGTTAAATGCCTATTTAGCTAGCTAGAGGGAATAAATCTAGATTTAGGTTTACTGTGATGCACAGTTGAAGGATTACTTTTGTTCGTGCTAAGTTATGAAGCCATATCTCTACTGTTGTTCAGAATAAGATGTTTTTGTTGGGGACAAGAGCATAAATAAAAATTGTTCTGCACTTGGGATACCCTGGTTAAACAAAAGGAAAGTGTTTTGTCTATTCAATCAGGTTAGGAAAGATCAAAAAGCTTTTTCTAGCTTGTTTATGAAGCCAAGTGGGAACTAATCATCTTTGAGTATTCATTTTTGAGTCAGAGCTTGGAAGTGCACTTACTGTTATTTGTATTGTTTTTATCAGGTTAACAACCTGATTGTGTTTGCCTAGCTGAAGCTTTGAATATTATTGATATTGAAGCCTACAAAGGCTTGTTGTGCCAAGGGTTTCTCAGAATGGCTGACAAATGTTTCATCAAGACAGAACATTTCTTTATGCTGTAACACACTTCATTTTCAAGAAGGGTAATTGTTTATACCTATTATAGGTGGGTTAATTTGTATGTCTGAAGCTAGATTTAATATAACCATTACAAGTTAAGAGTCTGCAGTAGCTGTTTGAAATCAATGGCACTAGGCTAGATTTACATCAATGCGATTTAGCTCAAAATCTGTGTCTAAATCCAGACTATTCTTTCATTGTCCCGGAGTCAGTCTGGTATGCATGTTGTACAACGCACTGTTTGCCCAGTAAAGCCTAGCTCTGGCTTTGCGTAAGCAGCTCTTGTGCAGAGATTCAGATAAGGCAAGTCGCGGTGTGTGGTTTGTGCAGCTCACAAGCCAGCTTGAGAGCCCAGCCTTTCTGCTTGCCATGCTTTGGCAGGCTGAGGAGGAGTCCTGAAGCCCAGGAGCTGGGCTCTCTCCAGGTGGAACCAAGCTCTTGGAGCACCGTTTGTGTTCTCCCACTGCGAGTGGCAACCAGCCCATGGGACCAGACCAGCGCGAGGCTGAACCAAAACCCCTTAGACATGCATTGGGGCATTAGGTCCTCAGCCCCAGCCATCATGTTCTGCAGATCTTCTCCGACCGGACAACACAACCGGCCAGTGTAAACACAGCCACAGATGAGTTCGAAGAGTTTGACAAGAAAGATTGCCCATGATAAAGCAAGGTCTTGGGAGACTTGGTTGTCTGGCCATCTATTTCCTAAGAAAAAGATACTGGTCCAAATTTAAGACACGCTGCAAGTGTGTTGTGGTTTGACTGTATCTTATGCTTGTGTATTTAACACAACTAAAAAGTTCTGGAAGAAGAGACTACAGAGTAATGTACCTTAAAGTAGGCTACAAAGTCTCTCAATTTTCTCCATTTTTTCTCTTCCAATTTTTCGTCTTTTCTATTTCTGTCTCTCTCTCATACATAAAAATTTATGATGGTCAAAAGCTGCAGTAACAAAAGCCATATAGATAAATACATTGCTACGAGGTTCTCTAAGCTAACTGAATTTAAATCTAAGTGAAATATTTTAAAGGAAATTCAATCATGCTTTTTGTGATTCTTCAGTACTGAATGTGTACTCTGATTTATCTAAATCTACTTATCCAAGTGCAATCTTGGACCCAAATATGAAAAAATCCAAGCACTTTTTAAAGGTGGATTGGCAAAATGCCATTCACCTTGCTGAAGGCCTAGGTTTGGCTAGTAAACAACTCTATTAAATATTTGAAACTTTGGTAAAAAAAGTCATCATTACATAGGAAGATCATCTTTCCATACCATTAACTTTTTCTGTCCTTTTTTCCTAAAAGAGGGACAAAAATATAATGCATTAGCTGGTTCAGAGCACAAAACATTTCATAAAAGGATACATAAAACCCCATGAACTGTATATGTCGCTATCCCAGGAAATAAAACAAACGTTATAGCCACGGAAAAAAGAATGTCATTTCCAGGCAGGTAACCAGTTGGAAAAAGCATTGAGGAACTTTGTCCTTGCAGTCGTAAAGCAAATTTCACTATTTAATAGAGGACTCGCTGCTTGGAATATTGGATGGCACATTGTGACCAGATCCTGGAGGGTGCAAGCGATCCATACATCAGGTTAAAATCAGGTCTGGAAGTCCTCACGGGGGGAAGTTTCATGGTGAGAGCAGGAGCCAGAACCGGGGAGCCCAGAAGAGGAGCTCTAACCTGATTTGCGTTACCTTGAATGAGGCGTTTAACTTTGCTGTGCCTCTGTGCCATCTGTAAAAAGGCAGGATGACCATAATACCGGGTATTTTACTGAAGTGTTAAGTATGCAGGAGAGTACAATTAAGGACAGGAGCACTCTGCTCAAGGTTAAGCCTACTATTACACAGTCTCGAGAGCACGCGTCTCCGCTACTATAACATGGTAGAGCCAGGACTACAGCTGTAGCTTCTGAAGCCCCGCTTACACTAAGCTTTTCCTTGTTACAAGAAAGCTTCTTTACCCTATTTGTAAAGCATACCTCGAACTGAGGCAGCGATCACGGTAAAACTGTGCTTGGTACCAATATCATGACCTTCTCCAGCTGAAACAGCAAATGGCTGCAATATAAGTGTAAGCCAAGGTAAAGCTGCAGTTTGAGTTCTCTCAAGCATATGCATTTTATATAAAAGTGCACAGAAATAGCATATTACCACTCTCTAAGTCTTTTTCCTGAATTCCTCTCAGGCTCTAGCAGACACAAGGCAGAGGCCAGGCGAGACCATTCTGCCTCCCTTTCTTATAAGAATGGCAGGTGATACAGTGCTAAAAGCCTTCCTAAGTGTTTTTGTAGTCATCTCCTGCTTCTTCCTTATCTCCAGGGCCATGACCCTGTCATGGAAGGAAATTAGATTTGTTTGACATGATTTGTTCCTAAAAAAACCCCCAGTGATGGCTGTCTCCTTGTTTTTCTTCTAAGTGTTTGGCAAAATGCTATAACCCTGATCGTGCCCGCAGCATCTTATCAAACAGCCAGGGTTTCTGAGGTCAGAAAGCATCAAAAAGCCCCGGACAGCGCAGAAGATTCTTGACCCAACACATGTGATTAATACCCTGCTTTTCCCAGCTGATGCAGAGAGTCATGAGCAGCTGCTGTCATTCCTGACCAGAAAATGCAGTGGCTTATTTAACAACAGAAACTTTTCCTTCCCTTTCGTTCAAATGACAGCATGGCCAGTACTGAAGGAATTAACCTTGGTACGTCAGCTCTTCCCTATGGTTGCTCCAGAGCTACACCTGCAATTCCTGTGCAAAATCTGTGCAGACTCTGTCAAAACATTAAATACAAATTCATCTCACTGAACCTAATATCTGGTACTTGGCATATTCTGGATTCCAGCTGGAATTCAGACTTGAACAGCTCTAGTGGCAATGATGGATGATTTCCTCTTGTTAGTAAACATTTTCATTATTTTAGACCTCCCTGCAGCCCTTCACATTGTCAGCCATGAGATATTACCTCCCACTTGAGAGAGTGCCAGGAAAGCTATAGGAATAGCTGTTGTTCCTCCGCAAGGGACACCCTCAAAGAACAGGGATAGAAAAATACATCTTCAGCATTAAGTCTCTCGTCTCTGAAGTCCATGAAGGTCACTTTCTCTCTGGTCCTGTTCAACACCTACCTGCATGAAGATAGCTTGGTGTCTCGTCCCGCTCGGTGGGTTGCGAGAGGGGTGAATCTTTTCGATTCCCCGACGGTTTGTGTACCGAGAAAAGCCGATCCCTGCTCGGCAGAGCCGCGCGGTCGGTAGAGTCACGAGAATGACTCAGAGGAACAGGCTGGCCAGCAACTTTATTAACTGGCGAATTCCACGAACGGACAAACTTAACGAACTGGCGAGCTCAATGAACGAACAGAGGCGATTTGGCCGTGGAGCTATTTTCCGGGAAACCCGTCACAATTTATCCCAAACTTGCATATATTGGAAGAGTAGAGGGAGAGAGAAGTGAGAAAAGGAAAGGAAGAGAGAGGAGGAAAGAGAAAGAAAAAGTATCACCGCCCTTGGATCCCGCGATGACGATGACAGACGTGGCAATCCTCCCGTGGTGGGCGCGCGCGTGGTTCCCTGGGGGGGCATGTCTTTTATAAGCTAATCCCCGCCTCCAGGCACGCCCCTTCAGGACTTACATGGTTCTTGTTCTAGAAAGTTCTCAATCTTCTGCGCAGGCGCTGGGGGAGGGGGGTGGTCACGAGGGGTGTCTCGGGCAGTTGCAAGCCCCCTTAAGGTCCGGCGGAACCCGGAACCGCGCGTCCTCCGACGCGCTCCCCACGTCCCGCACGTCCTGCTCCCGCTCCCGCTCTCGCTCTCCCCCACCCCGTGCTCGCAGCCCTGCCGTCGCCATGCGAATAGCGCCTCAAGTCGCCACAGTGTTTGAGACATTAACTCTTTCAGTCTCTCACACTTGGATCAAAAGACCCAATTAAAAGTGGGCTCGTTAGAGGCAAACCCTCAGCGAGTATGATGTTCTGATATTGTATAGCTTGAATGAAGGTACAAACTGACAGTTGGTCATTTCCGTCCAAGAGTCCTTTTGTTTTCTGTCTGATTACAAGCTCTCATCTAAAAATCTGAAATTACTTCTGTCCTCTCCATTTGCCAAGGAAATGTCACCTCATCTCTTACATACCTTTTTCACCATCTCTTACATACCTTTTTCACCATCTCTTATGTACCTTTTTCACCATCTCTTACATACCTTTTCACCTCTTTCCTGAACTTCAGCAATGGGATGTTCAAGCTGTCAGTCATTCAGAAACTCATTAATAAGGAAGTGCTTCCATGCAAGACATCAATAAATAAAATATGTCAGCCTGCCCTCCACTGTGAAGCCCTCCACGTACTTCAATACGTATCTGGAGTGTACTGAATCAAGTGCAAGATCTCAGTTTTTATCTGCAACTTCCATAATGGTCTGGGTCCAAGGTACTAAAATATCTACTGAAGTTCCTGGATGAAAGCTGAGAATGATTAGTTGATTTGTCAGATCAGTCCAACTTTCTGCAATAAGGGTAAAGGTCCTCTCTGCAGAAGACCTTTCTTTCTGAGGGCCGATGCGAACTCAGGGATGATATTCAGCAGGAATGAATGACCACTGCAAACCTCATTGTTTTGTGCTCCAAGCATAAAGTGTACTTCTTTGACCTGCCTGGCATAATACCAATACCAGCTAGCACCTACAGTTTAAAAACAAGTCTCACCAGCACATCATATTCCATTAAATAAGATTTCTTACCCTTGAGGAGAAGATGAGGCAATGATATAGGCATCCGCAGCAGGAGATAATCAGGTACTCCCATGAGGAAGAAGGTGTATAATTGCTATTTCCTTGAAAGAAAATTCATTTTAAAAGTGTATTGAAAATTGGCCTCAGCTTTTGACTGCAGCTGGCTTTTACATCACTCAGCTGCCTCTTTGCAAAACCATCTTCTCATCTCCCAAATGTCAGATATTGCAGCAGATGGTGAGACCAAAAGTTGGACCATGGAATTGCTCATGAAACCTTTTACTGCTTGTTTCCACAAATGGGTCTTCAATGAGCCCCACAGGAGATAAGGACATTGCCAGGTCATGAAACTTCAAGGGATTCTTACTCATAATGACCCTCACTTAGAAAGTGCATGCTAGGGAGGATCCGCAATGGAAGGGAAATATACTGTAAAATAGACGTTTCATGAATTTCAAGAAAAATAAAATATTTGACAAGACAATAAATTGCTGCAGTTTAATTACCATGGTATACTGGAGTCTTTATCTAGTCATTATAATTTCACTGCAATAGCTCTTGTCTTATCAAAATGTTGCAGTGAATCAGGTGTTCTGGCTGCTTCTGATATGGGATAAGAGCCCTGGCCTCTTGGTCAGTACATTTGTTTCAGCTAATAATTTCCAAGTTGCCGAAGGGATAAATATTCAAAATAATCATGCATTCAAAACCATCACAATATAAAGGCTTAAACCACATCATCAGGTTTCCAGCATCACAAATTTAAAGTTTCTGAGCAAATATTATAGAGCCAAGCTGAGAGCCAAGACGAAGACTCTACATTTGTTCCAGCTTGCCTCTGATCTGTTATGGGAATGGCAAAAAAGAAGGGAGATTCAGGGATCCACATCCAGTAACAGATTTGGCCTCCGAAGTATGTTGCCAAATTCTGCGAAGAACACAAAATCTACTGCTGATCAGTCAGACCCCTCCACAGGGGACCCCGTAGGGCTCAACTGCTCAAGACAGAAGTCCTTCAAGGTTGGGCAGTAGCTATGTTTTGGGTGGGGAACGCTGGATTGAATTTGCTATTAGCTGTATGAACCTCTGTTGAGCCAAATGACGCCGTGAGTTCTCAGCCGTTCCGTGAGGTCGTGATGTGGGGAGGGATATGTCCGTAACAGCTTTGTATGACGTGCTTACAAGGAAAAAGGAAGCCAAGAGTCCTGAAGTATTGCAGCAACCTGCCTGGACCGTCTGCTGGAAGGGACCAAGGCTTCCAGAGACCAGCCAAGTACCACCCCTCTGGGCACGGCATGGTGGGCATACATCTCTGCTGCCTCTGACCGCACATCAGGGACTCTGCAACGCAGCAGTCTATCCTCGCAGTTTCACAAGGGGCATGGAGCGGGCAGTGTGGGGCTGAAGTAAATTAGTGATACAGGGGTGGCTGCAGATGGCAGATTCTTACATGCTAAAGCCCTTTTCGGTCAGTCTCACAACTTCACCAGCAACTTTTTTTAAGTGCTATTGCTGTCTTCCAGATAGGTAAGATGAGGCATAGACAGGGAGAGTAAGGATAAGTGGCTTGCCCAAGGTCACAGATGAAGTGACTGACAGAGCTGAAAATAGTACCCAGGAGTCCTAATTACCAGCTCTCTGTTCCAACCGCTAAATAGCAATCAAGAATGATTATGCAGCAAAGGCTCTTGCACATGGGAACTGTCTTACCAGAGGGTTAATTCCACCGTAGCTTCTTCTTGTGAGCTGACACATGGTGGTGCAATGAGAACATTAGCCTTTCACCCTTCGGGATGTTGTTTGATGAGGTGCTAGTCTGGGAAACAAACCCAAGAAGCAGAGAGGGAGCAGCCGGCAGCTGTAATTGGCACCTCAAGAGGAAAGAGTCAGGCGTAGCGGGACTGCCTTTAGGGGAGCACAGCCTGGTAGGGCTGTGGGAAGACGTTCGTGGGCTTCCGCAGCACTGCATAGGGTCTTCTCTAGCTTGTGGGATGGTACCTTTTACTAAACTTTTAGTTCTGGAAGCCCTGGTTCAAGCATATTTTTAGCAAAAGGCCTCATGGGCAGGTTATTCCATTGCGGTCAGACCCTCTCTGACACAAGCGTCAAAATAAGGATGCGGCATCACATTTGGCTCTGCTTTGATTCTGTACGACAATTCCTTTGCTCTCATTTTCCTAAATACAAACAGCTGAGTGATTTCCTCTGCACATTGCTCGAACATCTGCATTTAAATGTGAGGCCTGTGTCCTGGCCTCCCAGCACTGCCTCCCCTCATTTCGATATTTCTTGCAAGAGCCATTAAAAAATTATATTAGCTGATTCCCAATTCTCATTTTTGGACAGGATTTCTAGAGTTAGAAGTTATTTCTTATGCTATAATTCCAACTCTCAATTCAACAGATAGTATTAGTTAGTGAATTTATGGCTTTCTAGCCATACGAGTAATACAATCAATACTCATGAAGTAATGGGTTGGGTAACCATGCCAACACAACTTTCATGCAAGACTGGAGGGCAAGTTAGTTTTTAAAACATTGAAAGGAAAGGTAATTAAGTCTGATCCTGCCAAGACATACAGACAAATGAGAAAGCACTGCAAGTCATATCGAAATCTTTTCAATGAAGAAATAAGGCTAATGCTGCAAATAAAATTAATTCAGTGGATAATGCTGTAAAAAATGTTCCCTTGCTCAAGCAGCCATCAGGAAAGTTTTCTTCCTCATCTTGCATATTTGGGTGAACACTGATCTTCCTTTTGTTGCATGGACATCTAGATTTTCTAAGGATTGTTTCCTACTCAATGGATTTTATGAGTGGATCTGCAACCAAGGTCTTTGTCAGAAAAGTAATAGCCAGGTCAATGACTGGGTGATGTGCTGTTCTTACTGTCTCTTGGAAAGAAGGTATTCCAAAGCATGATCCAAAGTGTATGTGAGACCCATAATTTCTCAACAGAGCTTCTCTATTTTGTCCTTAGAGACTTTCAGCAATGGTGATTCCCCTAGCAAGCTATTCCAGGGCTAAACTCTTCTGTTGGAAAGACAGAAATCTTTACCTGTGATGTGGACCCTGAAGTCCCTTTGCTACAATTGATGGCAATACTGCAGAGGCTGGCTGTCAGTGAGGTAAGGATCTGTGGGAAGGAGATGTTCAGGTGAAGAAGGGTAAGTTCAGAAGCAACTAGTTATGCGGTGCAGGAGAAGCAGGCGATAGCTTCACATCAAGGTGGAGCAGGGGGGAGAAGGTACAAAGGTAAGGGTGGAAGAAGAACACAGACCATCAACAGAAAGGTCATATGGTAACTCAGACACCAGACTGTGATGGAATAACAAAATACCAACAATTTGTGAGGCTTTCTGCTCTGCTCCACAGTGCTGCATCTTCCTGTACTTCTCTCCAAACCTTTCGATACATTCCTCCTATGCACTGCTCTGTGCTGGCCCTTCGACCTGCTCCAGACTCTCTGAAGACATCCATGTCATCTCCCCCCTTCAGACACCGGTTTGCCATTCTGCTTGTGGGGAAATCCACGTCTTGATTTTATCCACGTCTAGCTAAATAGATATTTACTTGTCTATTCGCAGGCTGAGAGCATCATGAAATAGAGAACATCTGGTTTTGAATCTCTTGGCAACATCTAGCATAATATCAGGACTATAATAAAGCAATAGAGACATTCTGCAAATAATAATGTAGCTGTTGCATGTGTAGGTATGAGTGTCCGGGCAACAGAGAGGTGCAGGCAGACCACGAGCATGGGGAAAGGTCAGTGTGAGCTGATAAATGGTTGGAGACTGGGTCTCACTCTACTGCTTGTCCAAGGCCTGGACCAGCTGCACTGTGAGCTCCAACAATGTAGGATCAAACCTGGCTTCTGTGAACGAGGATCAGGACTCTGAGCTCTTTTTCCCGAAGTCTCGTCCTCATGCTTTGGACAAAAGGAGAACTCCAGTGGTTGATATCGGCAGAAGTGTCCTCAACCTCTCCACGGATGGTCACGCCAGGGGTGATCACCTAAGCGTTAAAAGAATGACAGCCAAGGAATGACAGACATACAGGGGTGAAAAGAAGGGATGGCATCTCAGTGGAAAAAATATCAAACACCTAATTTTCAGTTACGTTTACAAATAATGTTGTGCAATGCTTTTGGCCCCGTATTCACACCATGAACATGATAATAACAGCTGTCAAACCTGTTGTGCCTTGCTGCTGCATTGCAGCTTTTAATTTTATTTAAGAATAACATCAGCTGGAAGCTGGCAGAGGGAGTCAGAGTTATCATGTTATGTCTAGTAGGTCCATAAAACCACAACCTGGATTTGATAGCTGGAGCTGTGAGTGTTGGCTAATGAACTCGGGTTCTTTACAAGGGCCATATGGGCATAGTTAGAAAATACAGGGAGGCAGGGAGGTAAAATATTAATGCATCGTATTTTTCCAGGCTTTAAAAAGAATACAGACCCAAGAAGGGCATCTGTCTTCCACAAATTATACTTCAAGCAAATTGCAATCAAAAGCAGCCAATTTTTTCCCAAATAAAGACATCATTGTCAAGTCTGAAGGCTTCTTACCTATGCTATAGTATCTTGTCTCGTCTATGAACCCTGTGCTTCATTTCACAGTAAATATCCTGTGGATATCAGAGCTTGGGAATGTACCAATTAAAAAGTGCTGCCTTTTTCTGCCAACTAAGCACCAGCCACTAAGTTGCAATAGTTTGCACAGCTCTTGCAGCTAATTGTTTCTAACTCGGGGGATGCTCTGAGATGCACCTGGCCTGGGATGTACCACGTCCCACTTGGACGACTGGGCATGTATTAGAGCTGGGCTTTTTGTGTAACACCAGTGCCTGATCCTGTGATTAGTTGTATAAGAGCAAACACCTGTACTTACTTCAAACCTCAGTGATATTTTTCACAGACCAAATTTTGGTTCTTTTTTTAATTTTAGAATCACATCGCAGAGCCCATGGGGAAGAACAATTTAGCTGCACATACCAAATTGCAGGACTGGGGCCTGACACCCCTCTGCTCAACTTCCAGTGTTTCTTGTTCTTTCTATGTTATCTTCACCCTTCTCTGTGGCCTTCTTTATCAATTATAATTAATTCACTGAGCTCATTTTCCTGGGATTTATTTTCTTCCCTCTGGGTTTCAGGAGACTGTTGTCCTCTGAGCCCTTTGTTCTATGCGCCTCACGTGCCTTTTTCTAATTTATATAATTTCTCATGCTTGGCGTTGTAATTGCCTGGTCATGTACGCTATCTTCCCTGAGCAAGCTCGGAGGAAAATTTACATAGGCATTTTTAAAATCTAATTTAATTTAATAAATGAACATAGGTACATCTAACACTGTTCTTCTAACTCTTAGTTGTTCCAAGCGCAACTTGGATTTTGTCTTTCTCTTGGCTGGCAGCCTTCCCCTCCTACTCACAGGTACCAATCGCCCCTCAGATGGTTTCACTGATTAAGATACCGAGTTCAATTCAGAACTGTCAGTTCCTCGCTTTGAAGACTACTGCTCTAATTTCAGACCTGCACGCTTGTCTGTTTCTTATCAATACATCAGTCGGTCTAATGGTGAGATATTATCCCTCCTCACTACCTGGCATCATTTACCTCCTTAGACCATGACAACTGTAAGAGCATTGCTGCTACCAGCTACAGCGAATGCAGGTCAGGTCTAAGCCCAGGCTGCAGGTGGCAAAGGTATATTATCCGTCCATTCTCTTATTTATTGATTCAGATTAGGAGTCAGGCCGTTTGGTATTTGCTTTCCGCTGTGATCGATGTAAAAGAAACCAGTGGAAGGTGGGATAACCCACATAAAGGCAATATCTATAGCACTGAGAAGCTTTGTCTTGAAATGTGAGAGTTCATGTCCCTTCTAAAAAGCTAGCTGGCCTTGAATGAATATAGACTGAAATGAAACCTTTTTTTTTTTTTTTCTCTTGTAAGCAATGAAATTTTCAAACAGCTTTCCCGTAAAGGTAATGGAAAGGAGAAAGCTCAGCTACTTTCGAGATGAAGCTTGAATAACACGTGAAAGAGATGATCTAAGTTGCCTAAAATAAGAGGAAGCTGAGCAATGAAATTCCTATTACAACTTTGCATTTCTCCGTTCTCATCTATCTATATGACTTCATAGTTTGAACGGTTTAGCTGGATTAGTGTACGAAAAGAGGGTAGGTTTTCGAATTGTTTGTGGATGTCTACTCGTATAGCAGTTATAGTCGTCATTTCCACTTGTTAAAGAAAGCATAATAAAGTTCCCGAGTGGGACAAGAAGCTGGTGTAGAGCTGTGCCAGCACCTCCTCGCGGCCTCTCTAGTTTATTTAGTTGGCTGTTTTAAGAAGGGGGTGTTCTCTATTTTGTTAGCACCACTTAGGAGAGCTGATTTGCAGCTCCTCTCCCTTTTTTTTCCTAGTCAGGGTTCTGGCAGCTGCTGCGTGGGGCGATTGCTGATCGAGAGTTTATAGTGCCTCTCCCTGACTCCCAAAGCTCTGTGGGATCCTGATGGGCATTTATTTTCATTTTGATTTGCTTTTTAATTGTATTTCCTTTGCTGGTGTTTGCTGCAATTAATCACCGGGATTTTGCTGCTGTAGTGCTCGCTATTGAGTTTTGAAGTCCTCAGCGTTGCTGCTCTCCCCTGCGAGATACTTAACGGAGGCTTTGAATGTCTTTTGCTGATCTCTGGCTTGGGAACCTTTGCTTCCTATACCTTTCTCTCCCTTTCGGGGTCAAACGGTGCTCCTTGCTAGATGTATCACCATCGAAATGCAAGAAGTACAAAGGACACTGAAGGATAAATCTCTAACTAAATTTGGTGGGAGGCAAGCCAGCTTGTGCACTGGGGACTGCTTTCCGTTCTGAGGCAGTGAAAGCTAATAGTTCTGGACTGTTAATATTAATGGTTACGTCTTTATCTGCTTCCCTGATTGACTTTCCTTCTGCGTTTCAGCACTGGAAATTAGTCTGTATTAAACTTACTTTTGGGAACAATAGAAAATGGAAGAAGCTTCCATGGTTTTTATCATATTTTATAGTCCTCTATTTATTACTCTGCATTTATAACCAAACCCCCTATTTCTTCACAAACCAGTTTATATTAGCAAGATTGGCTGTAGGCTGCCTTGGTTTTCTAAGTCTGAACTGATATTTCAAGCTGAAAGAAGGGAGGAAAAAAACAGGGAAAGAAGGTGAGAAGAAGATGTGTAGCAACAGAAACAGGCTGTCAGGGAGTGGGAAAGACTTAGAAGGGAATGAGGAGCTTCAGGTCTTCATTTGCTGCTGCTGGGGTTTCAGGAGAGGTTTGAACCAGTCCTCAAAAAAAGATCTCCAGCAGATTAAAAAAAGAGTGTTTTTTTTTTCTTTTTCACATGTTTTGGTGTTAAAATGAACTCAGTTTTTAACACTGTGTATTAATTCAGAGTAGCTGCAAAGACATCAGCAGTGTCATGTAGGCAGGTCTTGGTGAAAACAGCATTTTCTATATGCCCAATGATTTCAGTATTAAAGTTACAGTTTTATTCAGAAATCAGGCATGGTTATAATAATGCCATTTGTAGGGAAAAAAAAAAAAAGTTTTTTCTACAAATGGTACTATTATGAGGGGGAAGGGAACGACTAGTGTCACATTTTTCTGGACTTGTTTCTCGCAGAAGCAAACTCCAACAATTTAAGGGAAAATGGTCCGTCGTTTTCCACTGAGCCGTTACCTGCTGCTTTCCCACATCAGGCTGTGCTCCTGCAGCTTGGCTCTTCCAGGGTTTTTGCCTTCCCTGCCCATGCTCTCTTACTGCTCTCTCCCGGTTCAGCCCTGAACAGACTCACCGAGCCAATGCCTCTGCACAGGGCTCGGTAACTCAGTGGGAGTGGGAGAAGATCCAGCTTCCATCGCCTGTGATCTCTGCTGTTATTGCACAGTCCTGCCTTGCTGCTGAAGGGAAGGAATAGCAATACCTTAACGTTTAAAACTTTACTCTTAAGTTGTTCTTGTGGAGTAGTGACTGCTAACCTTATTTTATTACAGGCAATAGACAGGAGGCACTGGTAGGAATAAGGATTTGGCTTCAGGGCCAGAGAACTGTCCCTTCCCTGCTTAATTTACTTGTCTCTGCCCCAGGATTAGTACTATCTGCAGTCCAGATATAGACGGGACATGCTACTGTGCTGATGCTCTGGAATTAACGTGCTGTGCTTATTATCTGGGTTAACGTGGCCAGGCTGCACCGCAGCGGTGAGAAGCCTGTTGTACAGGGTAGACTTGTTAGGTCTCTCTGCCGGCTCAGACAAATCTGCAGACGCCTGGCAAGGTGGGTTTGGATGCAGCCGAAGCAGAATACTCTTAGGACCAAGTGCTACCATCCACTAAAATATCCTGCCTAGCCTTTTCTACCTCCTGTTCAGACTGGAGTCACTAGGGGCATCCTAACCTGTCCAGCCAGGAGACTCTGCCCATACAATAAGTCCTGGGCAGGGTAAAGGATTCTTCCAGGGTAGGTGAATTCAGCCCTTCTTAGCTGTATTCTTTTTTTTTTCTTTTTCTTTCATAATCAATGAGAGAGATGGGATTAAATTAAATACTATTTCCTCTTGCAAGAAATGCAAAGACATACTTTTCATGCTGCTAGGAGAAATTATTGCTCTTTACCTGTGTTCTCTGCTCTCCGAACAGAACTGGCTGTCGCTTTATTGAAAACAGTGGACTTGGGAGAGGTTCAATATAAAGTGAAAGCGAAGCTGCCGGATGAGAGACTGTTGGAGCAAAGACTAGGAAGAGGTGCACCAGAACACATGCCTGGGGACCCAGGCTCTATTCCCGGCTCCAGAGATGACCCAGCAGGTCATCCCAGTGCCACGTTTTACCTGGCTTTTTCTTCCTTTCATTGGTTTGCACTATTTGTCTAGGTTGGAAACAGTAGAGACTCTCCCTTAAGTGCTTGTGCCCATCCCAAAGGACTCAGTGTGGCATCCAAGACTTCTAGGTGCTACTAGGATGTTGGGAGATAGATGAAAAATAAGCTGCGATGTAGTGCAAGAGCGGAATGATTTCTGACATGGTTAACGTGTCTGCTGAGAATCAGCTGAAGTAGGCTCTTAAGCAAGTTGTCTGAAAACATTCACTTTGCAGGAATTCACAGCCAGAGTCCCATGAAATATTCAAGCCAGAGTTACTAGTTAATTAAATCGCTGACTTTTTTTTTTTTTTTTCCACAAGGCAGCAATAAATAGATTCCTTTTTATGAAAATGAAATATCAAAGTAATAATGTCATTGAAAATAAATGTTGTAACCGGTAATGATCTCCTCCTGCAAGATAAGTGTCAAGTCATTTATGGAAAATAAACACAGAGAGGAGGCAGGGAAGTAGATTACTATACTTTGGAAGTAACCTTCATCTGGTTCCAAACTCCAGTCCGGGAACATTATTGCCAATCTACCAAATGAACATGTAAAGAAAAAACAGAAGAAGAAATGTAAAATGGGAAAAGGAAAAAGGAGGCACTAGCAGGCATGGTGTAGCGCTTTGAAGATGTGGTCTGAAATCTCTCAAGTCATTCAAGAGAGTCCTGTTGACTTCCACGGATGCGGGATGAAGACTTATTAAAAAAACTTTATTCCAATAGGCTCAGGAGAATCTGCACTGGGACAAATAGGCAGTCACATCCAAGCATACTTTTTCTGTCATAAAACCTAACGTGTGGACCATGCCATCAGTATCTCCTAGGCTTGCATGAACTCGTACAACCGAGGCTGCTCCCGTTGTCCTGTCACTTGGCACCGCTGTATATTTGAGGGAATAAAGAAAACAGCTTGTTTTGAAAGTGCCTATTACCACGCTGATGCCTGGCTGTGTTGGCCTGCTACCATAGTCCTGGCAGCCTTTCCGAACCTATTGCTGTGGCGAGACAGTTGCAAAGGCTGAAGAAGCCCTTTGGACTGTTATTGCCAGCAGAAATTGCTCTGGGGGTTTGCAAAGAGGAAAGCTGAGCCAGTACTGCCTGGTGCTTATGAAGACTGTAGAGAAGATTTTTTTTTTTTTTTTTTAATACTGTCTCATGATCTTTGTGGCTATAAAGATGAGGAAGTAGATAAAGACGCTCCTCTGTCACACCGTGCAACACCTTGAAGTCAACAAAAGTTTAAGGGCTTAAGTTTTGTTTTGTCTTTTTTTCACTCAGGAACTGCAAGTCCTGCAGCCCTTCCGCAACTTATTCAACTTACTATAACCTCAGGAAAGAAGCATGCCAAACTGCTGTCAGGTATTGATTTAACTGATATTTTCATTCCTAAGGTATCATCTCTACCATGCTAATGTATACTGAAGAACCATGCCAAAGATTAATCACGATGGACGATTCTTAAAATGTTTTCAAAATTGGTTTATTTCTATTTACAAAGCTGGCCAGAAAGCACTCCTATAACTTGTCTTAATCACCTCTTTGGACTAGAAGCAAAATTTGTTAAATCCAAGTCCCTTCAGAGACCCGACCTGCAGTCCCACCCTGTTGTAACATCAAAGCAAATAAGAGTTGTAAAGCAGCAGGAACAAAGAAATAAATTCCGCAGGGAACAAATGAACAATTAATTTATTTAACAATAAATATTCTGGATGAGCTCGTAACAGTAGAAACACAACCCCTTTCCCTTCTGCTGATTGTTTCTTCTTTTTTTTTTCCCCTCTTGCAACAACAGCAAAAAAGGCATGAGGATTATAAACCGCTCCACTGGCTTTCACGCTTCCTTAACTGAAGCTACCACGTGGTGGAACGAAGTCCTGATGGAAGAAGTGGGTTGCACATCTCTGGAAGTCCATGAGCTGCAAACCCCAGGAGGCCAGGTCCGTGTTGCAGGGAGGTGCCAGCACACCCCTGCTCTGCTCCTGAGTCAGGACCCCACTGACCACGGCTCTGACTGTTCTAGTTCTGCCAAAGTTTTCACACCGAGACTGTATGCTTTACCAGAAGTAAAAATATAGTTAAACACATCTCATAAGGTCTGAAGGTAATGGGATGAAATTACATGGCCTCTGCTATGAAGGTCAGACCAAATAATGCGGCATGCATGAACATAAGAAGAGCTAGACTAAAGGTTAATCTAGCCCAGTGCCTCATTTTGCTCAGGCTTTAAAATATACATTTTTATATATAATATGAGTTCATATAAATATGAAAAATCTTTCACATAATTCCCTCTCATCCCCAGTCCCTTGTTCCATCCCCATATACAGTGGGTTTTCATGATGAATTCTGGACTGGTTGTGAAGACGCTAATTTTACACTCCTGAAGGACATAGCTAGAGGTCAAGCCTTGGCCTCGCAGCCCTGCAGTGCATCCAGCAGCTCTCGACACAGGCACAAGTGAGACCCCAAGGAAGAGCAGCCGAAGCAGTACCTCCTTCTTGCCAATGCGCTTGTTCTGGCTGGAGCTGCCAGCAAAGGTAGTTACTAGTGCCAAATACATAAGGTATTCCCTTGTGAGCTCTACATTTCATACACATTACTGAAAAGCCGGTAGGAATTAATGGGGTTTAATCCTTACCAATGTGGGTTATCTTGCTTGTGGGATGAATAACCAGTTTTAATGGCCGTTAGGCATCTAGGCAGCTGGCTGCAGGTTTAAACCCTCATAGTCAATCCTGAAACTCACTTGAGTTTCACTCACTTGAAGCTCTTACCTGCCAGAATAATCATGCTAAATTAAGGTTATCTGCTGTGGCGGTGTGCTCCCCCCCGCTCCCTGCACAAGCAGTAACCATCAGTGGGAGTCATCCCGATAGCCACATCCAGCTTATGCTGGACCTTGAGGATGAATGGCAACACAGTAGCCAAGGGCTGCCTGAAGCAGGGATCTAAACGTCTTGCTGATATGCAAATATGACCATAAGTCAATCATCTTACTCCTTAAATGGTGGACAGCCCAGGGCCCGTTGAGCTCTCCTGCCCGGCAGCGGGCTGCACGCCAGGATCTCCCCTCGAGCAGGGACGCCTCTCAAGGTTACTCCTCGAGGCGGAGAGATTCCTTGCCCCAACAGATCCTCGGGAAGTGACTAACAGCGTGCTAAACTTTGAAACCTTAGCTAAGCGACAGAAAGGATTGATTGCGCACATATAATCCTTTAGACATAAACCGTTGGCCAAGTCTGGGACTAGGACTGGATCCAGCCGCACCTAGACTCCTCTCCGAGAAGGAGTTTAGAAAGCAAGGGGATCCTTTTCCGAACCTCCGGACTCAACGGGAGGCTCTCCCTGACAGCTTTGTCTGACCCTGTCCTCTATGCAGTAAATAATCAAGTGTGCCTTGCCATCGAATCTGGTTAAATCACTGTGGCGTTGAACTTCGTTAACTCCCTATTCTGTATCCATAAACTATATTTTTACTTCTCTCTTGTGAGTGAAGTGCACGCTCACTCCATCCGTGACATCTGCGTGTGCCAGGAATGCTCTGGTGACTGTTTCCAAAAGTATAATTGTAGCTCTCTACCCTTGGTAAAATAGGATATTGATATTATTTTGTGTATTATTATTATTATTATTATTATTATTATTATTATTACGGTGCACCATCAGCACCCTGATTGTCTCCACCAGGAGTGGTGGATCACACGCAGGTTCTGGGAAACACCCCAGCACCAGGCAAGGAGGTGGAAGAAACATTATGAGAAAGCTTTAACTAAAGCCATCGCTGATTAGTCTTGAATTGAACTCTTGGAAGTGTTTTATGCAAATCTGGGTTTGATTCTATCCAACAATGCATAATAATTCAGCTCTTGACATCTTTAAAAAGCTCCTGCTTCTTGCCCAGATTGTTTGGTCAGAGGATCAGGACAGCAGATCAGGCTCTTGCAACATAGACCACTGCAATAGGTTTCTGATGGGACACTTGGGAAAAGACATGTGAGCAGAAAGCAGAGCCACCCACAGCTCCTTCCGTTCTCATCTCACTTTGTTTTTGCAAGCTGGCGGTAGCTGCAGGCTGGATATAAATGATGGTTGTTAGGTTTATGAGAAAAAGAAGCAGCCACCTAAACCAAATATTATTATTATAAACCATTTTAATAGAATAGCAAGCTAACTTCCGTGGTTTTTAAAGTACATCTTCAGTTTCTGGTGAAATTGTTTTGTTCTTGTCAAAAATCAGATGCCTGCTCACTGAACCTTTCCTGTGCATGCTGCGCTCTGCTACCCGGAGAGCTGGAAATCGTCGGGCACTGCGGCTGGCTACCATGTACTTTGTATTTGGTACTTTGTATCATGGCTTTGTATTTTGCAGAGAATTGGAAACTGGAAGTTACTGCCAGAATACCTCATTTGAGATGCACATTGAATGGAATAAAAATGGAATAATTCCTTTTTAGTAAATCCTGAGAATGACATGGATGGTGTTTTTCTGCCTAAATGTCTAGCACTGACCAAGCCACTCGCCGGCTCCCCCTCATCTTTGCATGGGAATGAAGATGCTCGTATGGGCCTTCAAACCTCAGGCCCCTCCTTTCCCCTGCTGTTGTCTCTCCAGCCCTGTGAGCTCCCAGAGTTGCCCAATGCTTTTGCATCCCAAGGGTGCTCTCTGTAGCGCTGAACAGCTTTGCTGGTGCTTCGTCACCCAAGTGCCTGTGCTGGGGTGGCGGGCAGGGACTAACGTGGGGTGCAGGATGCTCAGTGCAATGCTCGGCTTCCAGAGATGGAAAGCCTGGTAGCTCTGAAGCTACTGAGTCTAAGACCTGGATGAGCAATGGAAATGTGAGCACAAGACCAGGGAAAAGGGATAGAAATTAAGAAGCGTGTATATTACAAATAAAATTGTATTATTGCTCTCATTGAGACTTTCTCTGTGTAAAAAAACTGTACGTTTGTCTTTTTCTGTAACAATTAGAACAAAACCAATACTAATCCTTGAATTGGAGTGTTAAGATTGCAAATTATACTGACAGAAATTTCTTTTCTTTATTTACTGTGCTTCCTTTTTGCCTATAAACAAGACTTCAGGCGTAACATCAGCCGTAGCGCTAGCAGCAGCGGTAGCGTTATCATCCAACGCAGGTGCATTTAGAGTAGAAGTACCTCAGTTTGCTCAAATGCTCAAATACTAGTGGCAAACGCCATGCAGCTGCCTTAGAAATAATAATAAAAATAATAATGCATACAATACAGATGACTATGGTAACTACATAGTTGGAAAAAGAATTTAGCTTTTGGAACTTAGTTGTGTCCAAATCCACTAAAATACTTAGTTAACATCTCCTCCTTCTCCTCCTCAGAGGGATTTGCTGAAAGTAACATTTGGGATCATCATTCTTCGCTCTGCTTCTGTATCATCTCCTCGCCCCAGTTTTGTTTGTCCTCTCTAGTTAGGTTTTTATTAAGAAATATGCAAAACTTGGTGCAATAGACTCCTTTTTCTTTTTCTTAGCAGACCATTGGGCAGTAGCGTAACAAATACGATTCTGTAAAGGAGAGCACTCTAAAGAAATGGCTTGATTATTGGGAGTGCTATGGACCCACGGTTTCTGTCAGCACTAATAAAAGCTAAAGATTCACATCTACTCGGTTGCATAAGTATCTTCATATTGCTAAGAGATGGGCTGTCCAGTGAGAATCAGGGTGGCAGATACCCTAGCTTGCTTTGGAGCTTACCATGGAGCACGATAAATATGCAAAGATTCATATATAAGCATTTGATCACTTTTTCCACCCAAACAATTCCCTCCTACATTAGATTTAGTGGTTGGTTAAGTATTAACTCTTAGAGAAGGAAGGTTGGAGTTGTCTCTCTTCTGCAATAGGTGACTACTTGTGCTCTCCCCTTCTGTCAGCTCTTTGTGTAGCTGTTTCTTATTCCCACATCGTACTGATTTCATCTTTCACCCTTGTGATACTTCCAGGCTTTCTCTCCAAATTAGAACTTCAGCAACTTTTACTCGTCCTTCCAAAAAGCTAAACTTTCTTTGGACACTGTGTGTCTTTGCGCTGCAACAGAGCCAAAGAAACGTAGACAATGTTGGTTGCGCTCCTCCCCTTGCTGCCTCAGCCTCTTTCTCTTGGCTAATTTAAAAAATTCCTTTTCTGATGCTTGAGGTTGTCACTCATCTCAGCTTTGATCCTAGGAGGTGACTTACGCATATATTTAATTTTGCATGCTTTAGAAGCCTGTTCTCTTCAAAGTTAAACACATCAACAGGCTGTTCGTTGGATGAAGGTCTGCGTTTACCTTGTCTTATTCTGTTTGGTCATTTCCACAACTGCTGCTGTTCATCGCTTACCTTTGGAAAGTATTCATAGAAGATTTTTGAAGCTCAGTCTTTCCTCACCAAAGTTAATGGAAAGGCTGATCCTAACTTCGGCAGAAGCAGGATCAAGACTCTTCGTCCAAGGTTTGAAAGAGGCACGTCTGTTTTGTACCAATTTTATTTCCTCATTGAACTGTGTACTTAAGCCATTAGCCAGCTAGAGTGGGAATTCATGGGGAGATTTCCCTCTCAGGCAAGATGCTTAGCTCACTTAAAAATTGCTGTCTGATTGTGGAGTTATCACACGGTCCTTTTAGTCTAAAGCTTCTCCTTTCTTTGCTTCTACAAAACACCTGCACCGAGATCACTATTTTTGGGCTTCTCAAGCTATGAGTGCTTTTCTTTCTTTTTTCCATTTTTCATCACGCACTTCCCATCCATAGTGCAATCAAGCATGCGGTTCCTAATCTTAGGGAACATTTCAAAATGATGATTTGTGGTTAGGAGCACGGAGCTGGTTGGTAAAATTTAAAGCAAGGGTATCAGAGTTATTTCAGCTGTGGACCTCATGGAGGACCTCAGCAATGAGCTGCAGCCAGCTCCTGCCTGTGCCCCTCTCAGCTTTCTGTCATCGTCATCCCTTTCGCTTCCTAAAAGCAACCTGTGGGATACCCCTGGCTAGAGGCACTTCCGAAGTTTCTCACTGAAAAAAACCCACATTTTGCTGTTTTTTCTGTTGAAAGGGCCTCAAAAGCTGCTGTCAAATTACCTCTACGCTGCGTGCCCTTGGAGGAGATGGGCAACACGTGGGATGTCCTGAGTGGGGACCTCTGTGGTGGGACGTGCAGTGGGGGCATGGGTGTGTGGTGCTTCCAAACAAAGGGGTCACCTGTCTGACAGACACGAAGGCATGGAAACCTGGTTTTACATTGCCCATAGGGAAAAGCTACAGGGCGAGTGTCTTGACCCTGGAACACAGGCAAGAAACACAGCCTCAAATCTTAAGGTTTGCAGGAGAAAAAAAAAATCCGACACAAACAAGTGCCGTAGTATCAGACGAGGAACAAAAACCAAGAAGCATGGAGCTTCTCATATGCCTGACCTAAAGGGTTATTTCTTCCCATCTTTCCTCCCTACCCCCAAAAAAATTAACAAAAACATTTATTGGTTAAATAAATTTTGAATAAATAATTATTCCCACTTATATAGTGGGAATAAATAATTATTCCCACTTATTTAGAGAAGTTATGTTCTGTGAGACTCTGACTTCCCACCTCTGCTATTTCTCTACTCACTGAAAAAAATTCCCCGCAAAAACCCCTTTGCTTGACACTTAACTGCTCCAAAATGCAGTATTTCTGCAACCGCCTTAGTGGCTTTCTTTAAAGGGACGTGTGTTTGCCGTGGAAGATCACAGATGGCTCCGTTGGGGCAGGCTGCATTCCTCGTGCATCGCTGGGCAATCTGCTTCATGCTGGTCCCCCAGCGAGCCCTCCTGCATCTGCGGTTATCCGCAGCACCAGGACACGGCTATGGCTGGGCATCTTCGGCACTCCAGCACCTCCAGAGAAAGCACCGGCAAGGGAACAGATGGAAAAGTGGGTGTCTCTCTTCTCCGTAACCCAAACCACGTGCCTGCCCCATGCCCGCAAATCTGTTAGGCCAGGAAAAAAAAAAAAATCTTTGAAAAAGTTGATACCAGAGGAGAGAGACTGTGTGAGCAACAGCAAGAGCTGCTACCGAGCTGCAGATGAGAGGAGGGGGATTGGCAGGATGTAAAATAAGGAGGAATAGAAGATCACTGAGGACTCGGCTATAGCTTTGCAACGCAGGCTAAGCGATACATCTACTATCCCAGAAGCAGAGCTGAGAGCTAGTCACTCTTTTTTTCCAGTTCAGCCACTGAAAGCACTGAAAAATATTTTGGGTTTGGATCAGCATTCATGCAGATCTCACCAGAACGAAAAAGAGGAAATAAATCCTTTAATCTGTATCAATAAGGTCTGGAAAATCATCTCTTTTATATTGGAGGCAGTCCTAAAATACCAAGAGAAATGAAGGACTCGATTCACACGCCTGCAGGTGTCGGCAGCGCATCCCTCGAGTGCCCGTGGCACCTCCGGGCAGAGGACATGTGAGAGCCCCGTGGCTTCTGCACTGAGACATCCTTGGGGTCACAGTGTGACTAAGTCAGCATTCACGAGGGTGACGAGGCCTGGGCATCCACAGGAGGGTAATATTAGTCTTATTTTCCCGTGACATGGGAAAAAAAGCAGGCTCGAAACTATTGCTGGGTCCCCACCTCTGTACGGCATTCAGCAGGTGAACGTGGTCGGGGTTTTGAAGACAAGTCTGGCTCTGCCTTGGCCTCTGGCAAATATTTGATGTTCTACATCTTTCAAATCTGTTATTAAAGATCCAAAAAAGAAGAAAAACAGTTATAGCATTTAAAAAATAAAGAACTAACAAAGACATTCTTAGTAACAATATCCTTTATTCTTTTTGTCTTTAGATGCTGAGGGTTTAAGAAAAAAAAAATCCTGTTTGACAATCTCTTGGATGGCACTACAGATGGGAAATAAAAAAGTTTCCTGAAACAAGCTGGAGTGCTTGTTACTGCAGGAGTTTTCAAAGTCCTGGGCTGCTTCCCTGCATACCAACCGAGACTAATGAATGCATAAAAGGGGAAGAGAATAAACAGCAACATCAGAAAAAGTTCTTTTCTATTTGTGGGCCAGACTCTTCACCACTGGAGAACAAAGCCGTGGGCCATGCCCGTCAGCCATCCCAAGCCCTGCAAACTTGCGGCAGATTTGAGGTCTCTTGTGCCTGGCTGCCTTGTTTGGTTGCAGGCCTGCATCAATTTTACGAAGGGCCTTTGCTTTACAAAAGTGACCTTGGCTGGCCAAACCAGATCCTCATTGCATGGAAAGGAAGAAGGGAGAGGTACAAAGAAAAGAAAGAAAACCAGAAGGAAAAGCTCACAGCAGCAACGATATGTTTTGTATTATAGGAGTCATATGGGACTTAGACAAAGCCAGAGAAAGAAGAGAAAGGTCACACTGTCCCCAGTCTCTGGTTTGGTGTCATTAAAAAGCAGTAAAATCCAGATGACAAAGGCCCATTGAGGTTGTCATCTCAGGACGTGGTTTGGCTTTCACTTCAAGGTGATGCTGACTCCAAAAGTTTCCCTGCCCTGCTCTCCTGCCTCTTCGTCACACCACACTCCATGGTCTCCAAGCCTACACAAGCACTTCTTGTCTCCTGCTGGCCAGTTTCTGATGCACTGGGTTTGCTCCCTGGTTTTGGGTGCCACACCACTCCTACTTAGAAGACCTCAATGGACTTACTGGAGAAAAGCTCTTGTTGGTAACCTATTTGCTTGCAATAATCATTCTTTCTGCCTTTAGCTCTTGCTGTTCCCTCCATGTATGCTCTTCTAGGAGAGGCTGAGCAGAGCTTCTGCGGTCTCTGCAGATCCGGGTGCCCCTCGTGCGAGGCTGCCCTCCGTGTCACTGGCGCGTGGGCCGAGCGGTACGGCAGCAAGCCTTCCCTGCGCCTCGTGATGCCTTCGGGGACTACGCAGGGAGTCAAGGTGTAGGAGGGGGACACAACCCTGTTTACGGCTTCTGCGGGATTGCCAAATACATTGGGAAGATTTCCCTGCCAGCTTGCAACTTCTGCTCTTCCCCATAAATTAACTTGCCTTCAGTAGAGGTGTCTGCAAACAAAATTGTCTCTAATGAGCTTATCCCCGAACATGTTTTGGAAGAGCATACTGTCCTGGTTTCGGCTGGGATAGAGTTAATTTTCTTCCTAGTAGCTGGTATAGTGCTGTGCTTTGGATTTTAGTATGAGAATAATATCGATAACACGCTGATGTTTTGGCTGTCGCTAAGCGGTATTTACATTGGTCAAGGACTTTTTTTTTCCCTTCAGCTCCCCATGCTCTGCCAGGTGCCCAAGAAATGGGAGGGGGCACAGCCAGGACAGTTGATCCAAACTGCCCAAAGGGCTATTCCAGACCATATGATGTCATGCCCAGTATATAAACTGGGGGAGTTGGCCGGGGGGTAGCGATCGCTGCTCGGGGACTGGCTGGGCGTGGGTTGGCGGGTGGTGAGCAGTTGTATAATTTTTTTTATTTTTTTTTTCCTTCCTTTTTTCCCTCCCTTGGGTTTTGTTCCTCTCTCTCTCTCTCTCTCTCGTTGTTTTCCTTCTCATTATAATTCATTATTATTATTATTATCATTTTGTTCCAATTATTAAACTGTTCTTATCTCAACCCACGAGTTTTCTTACTTTTGCTCTTCCGATTCTCTCCCCCATCCCACCGGGGGGGAAGTGAGCGAGCGGCTGGGTGGGCTTAGCTGCCGGCTGGGGCTAAACCACGACAGTCCTTTCCCTTCAGCGGCACCTCCTACTCCTCATAAGCAATGTTTTTATGCAGTTCAGTGTGTGGTGGGGGCTTGAGGGACACAAAAATAAAGAGAACTTTTGCTTAGGCAATCTGTGCCTGAAGGGTGTGTTGGGGTAAAATGGAGACAGGCAGCACTGGAAGGAGAAGCAAGGACCTTACACTGCCTGAGTCCCCTCCAGCCCTAAGACGGACACCTTTACACAAGCAAAATGGCTCTTTGCACAGTGACTACTTAATGCTATTAAGGGTACCAAAACCCAAGTCCAACACAAAACTCCTGTGACAGCTGGAAAGGTACATCTGGGGCAAGAACTAATCCCGTGGGGTAGGTGTTAATTTTTATTTGGGTATATCACGATGCACAGATAATAATTCCTTCTGCACTTTAATAATTATTTCAGTTGTGCCTGAATGCAAAGGCTTGGGCTGGGAAACAAAGGCACCAAGCCCCATGTGCTGGGAGGGGGAGGCACGGAGGCCGCCCGGAGCTACTCACCTGTGGGGGGAACACGGTGGGTCCCTCTCCTCTCTGACTCCCATCACTTCCAATTTCCACCAAACGGGAGCTTTTTATTAATAGGAAAGTTTCTGAGCGTGTATACCACGTTATTTTCCACTCAGGTTCTCGGAAAAGAATGAGGTTGCTTAAATCCTTTAAGATGCGGTTACTACACTCAGGTGCCTTTGAAAATCCCAGTTTTATTTAACAGTATTACGAGTTTTCTAATTTTCTCAGTCTACCCTGACTCCCGCGTTAGCACATGTGAATCCCTGGCAGAGAGGGGGGGGCTGTCCATGTATTTAGCAGTGGAAACCATTACCTTTTGCCTGAAGACAAGAAGTTGTTTTACAGGGCATAGGAAATTGCTACATGTTTTGTCAGACTGGAATTTATGAAGAGTTATGAAGACAAAAACCCAGAAGACCACCAACAGTCCCATCCTTTGCTTGTGACTAAAACTGAGCCGTCCCCTGAGCGAATTAGTCTTCAAACACGTTCCTGGAAATCTGGGCTACCTGAAGTGCAGGCTGCAGCTGGGATGCCCGCTCCCCTGGTGCAATGCAAAGGCATTTGATGTGCACCAAAAGCGCTGATGCTTTGGTTGGAGCCGTACCTAAACCAGCTCTGTTCTGTGCTGCCCATGGCTTGCAGGTGGTCACGGTTTGTGCTGAGCTTCAAGACCCGGCTGCTCTCCCGGAGGGAGATGCATAAAATGCACTTTTATCCCCTCGCACGCCTTTAGTCTCGCTACTTCAAAACGCATCAGCACCCCCATCCAGGTAATGAAATTGATGCATGAACCACGGCGTAAGTCACTGATCAGTGCAATACAGAAAGTCAAACTACACGTATAAAATAATCCCTTCAGCCTTTGAAGCTGTGTGAAATCCCTCCTTGGCTAGAGAGTCCTTTCCAGAACTGTGAAAGATTTTCTGGTTACTTTCTTTTAAACGGAGATGTCTTTAGAAAAGATTTCCTAAGGTTGAGGGGGGGAAAAAAGTTAGTAAAGACAGAGAATCAAAGACCCAGCAGATAATACTGCAAAGACCTGTTATCCATATGGCTCTGAGTTGCACTCAATTTTCTTCTTTAATAGGATTATTTCTTTGTCAGATATTTATATTCTCCTGCATGGAAAGTTTATAGAACATGCAGCATTGATATATTAGTGCCAAGCAGATTTATTCATTTAGCTGCTCAAATACTCATTGTAGCCCTGCTGGGAAGGGAAGATTTTTCTCAACTTAATAGTCTTTTTCCTTATCAGTTATTCATTTAAATGGTTTGCCTATAAATACAGGACATGTTGAGACATGTGTGCTATAAACATTTCAGAAGATTTATGCTTGCATTAGGCATTCCTTTAGCTGGACATTAATGTATTGCAGCTACTACAGCCAATTTAAAACGAAAACAATAACTCCAGTTATTGATAATAAAAAGTTCACGTGGTTTCAGAGGAGCAAAGCACAGCCCCTCTCCCTCCCGTCGAAGGAGGGTTGTGTGTGTCTCGGCATGTGCCCGCCGTTCAGCTGTAGCCCGCTTTGCCCTGTGAACCTGAAGACAGAAAAGGCCCGGACGTGTTCTCAGCGGCTGTCAGACACGGGAGATGTTTGCCCGCTCGTAGCATTGCTCCGTAGCTCGTTGCATTGCAACCAAAGCACAAGGAGGCTCGGCGAGGCCAAGCCACAAAACTGCAGGTTCTCATCAAGTTTTAGCCCCTGGTATGTACGCCAGGTAAAAAACTCCATCCGTTCATCCCGGAATGTGGCTTTCTACTCTAGCTAAACACATCGTGACTCCTGTGTTTTTACTGCTGGAGGGAGAAGCTGAGCTGCATACAAACACCCCACGGGCTGCTCAGGAGGGTGAGCTGACGTGGGTGCTAGCACCACGAAAATGTCACCCTGCACAAGTGTCCGTGGTGGGAGGAGCAGCAGGTCCTTCAGGGATGTCAGCCAGGACACTCTTCTCATTAGCGATATGATTTTGTGTCTCATGTAATTTGAGGTGCCAAGCCTGGAGGCTGTGAGATATTAAACCTCACATTTCTTCGTTCCTTCGTGAGGGTACAGTCACACAGTTCCTCACTTGCGGTCCCTCCTCTGGTGCCCTGGACGCACTTACAGCATCTCCAATTATTAGAAAACATCCTCAAACATCAGCATCATTTTCAGTGCAGGCAGCCTGCAACGGCTCCAGCACCATACTTGCCTGGTGCTGGATAACAAGGGTGGCTGAGGAAAGCGTCGTGGGTGAATCCCGTGGCTTTCTGCAGGAATCCGGCCTGATGCGTTGAGATGATCCTCAGCACTGGCGGAGGCAAGGACAAAGTTTGCTGCTGCGCCCAGGTGGGTCCTCTTGGCCACTGCCGAGCAACTACCACAGGAAGTCCCAGCTTCGGCTGGCGGCTCTGCTCCTGGCCTCCCTCATTGCTGCCCCTCTCTTCAGCCCACTACAGAGTAGCCAGAAGCTCGCCCTCTGAAAGGCTGCTCTGCCTAAAACACTGAGATTCCAGATGAAAAAGTCCACGAAACAGTTTCCTTTACAAATGTCTGCAGGTCTCTACTGGTGCAATGGGCTTCTCAGCAAATTTGGAGAACAAAAGTGTTGGACTGTATTAACTTTATTATTATTTGCCTGCAGAAGCTCAGTGGCAGGTATGGAGTTAGGTGTCTATCTTAAATTAATGACCTAGCGTTCCTCCCATCAACAGAGACACAGGTTCCTTCAGAGGGCAATTAAAATGGGATTCGTTCCCCCCTGAAGATGCCTACATATATATTCGTCTAGAGCCTACGTGACCTAGTACGCGAGGCGTGATAAATTTAACTCTTAGACGCCAGAATGAATAAAACAGAAAAAGAAATACAACAGGATAGAACAGAATAACTAGAGGGAGACCCCAAAATAATATAATAGAACAAGACCCTAATACTCTCATCATCTGCATGGTATTTAAGAGCTCGGAAAAAAAATCCCCACGTGGTACTCAGCACTTTTTTAATCTACTTTTTTTTTTTTATATTGGCCATAAAATGCACAGCTGCTTCCGAAACTGAACTGATACAGCAGGAGGAAACATAGCAAAAGTCCAAAGGAAACCATTTCAAGAAGAGCCCAAGGTTAAATCTCTACTGGAGGAAGTTGACTGATAGGAAATTGGAAATGCAAGGTGAGAAGCGGTATGCTTTTAAGTGAATCAAAATCATTACCAACGCCTTGCTTTAAATTTAAAGCAGTGATTTGTCTGATCATTTTGAATGTGCATTTCAAAGTGGCTGTGAAGACCTGTTCCTTTGGTTCAAGTTGTGCAGGAAAAGCTTAACTGGTCCTCTCAGGTGCACAGCAGAAAGGCTTTCCATCCTGACAGCCTACAGGTTCTTGAGATATAGGTACTTCTACTTCTTACTGGGTTTTGTTTGTTTTTTTTTTTAACTTCCTCCTTTCACAGACACTAATCCCACTAGGAGGGAGGTACTAAGGCTCGGTTTGGTCGCTTAGACATAGCCATGCATGTGGTATCTCCAACCCCACCTCTCCTGGAGCCGTTTATTGACCAGCAAATACTGACCAGTACTCCTTCTCAGTACTGGCCCTATGTCTACAGGACCACACCAAGCCTACGTGCCCAAGAGGTGCCCAGTGGTACCCCAGTGCCAAGCTGATCACTAAACCCAGGGCTTGAGTAGTCCGTTGAAACTGAGATGTGTTTCCAGCATTACAGCTGAATTTAGACGTCTAATCTTACACTGCTGCTGCCCTTGGTGCTTCCAGCGTGACTAAAAGGAGTGACTCTGTCTTCAGGGAGCCATTCTGTTACCTTTAATTAGGAATACATTCCCCAAACTCCCCCTAAGCTCTTCCCCATGACACTAGGGATAAGAGCTTAACATTGCACCTTAAATTGTACAGCTTAAAATTTGACTTCCACTAAGCCTCCGTGTGCCTGCACCTGATCCCAGGCTACGGGAAGCTATTTAGCGCTGGCTTAGCTGGACAGCTTTAGTCTTGCGTCCGGTGATTTAAAGAGATATCGACAGACGTATTCCCCGTACCGCTCCAGGGGCGTATTGCCTAGGCTGGAAAACAAAATAAAAAGGCATGCACAGCCCACCGTGGGCTCAACTCTCTCCATCTGTTCTGTCAACATGTGCTCTTCAAAGCTGTCCAGTCTTAACTGGAGGCTGGTTTGCTCTGACGATGTAGGGAGACTCTACCCTTCCGTGAGCAGTTTGTTCCAGGGGTTAATTACACTTGCTGCTAAAAGCATAGGGATCACTTCTAATTTTGGGGGGGGGGGTCTGGCTTCAGCTTCCGGCCATGGTCCTTTGCCGCCCGTTCTCTGCTAGATTTAACAGCCATTAGGTTGCAGTACTAATATCCTGTAATCAAATCGCGTTGTGATCCTCTTTTTCGAAAAGTTAACAAAACAGAAAATTTTAAGGCACAGAAAGGTACCGTTTCCAGCCCCCCAGTCATTATTGTGGTGCTGGCGTTTTTCAGCCTCTTCCACCTTTCCATGAAAGAAGAGAGAGCCGGTTTGGTATCAGAGCTCTTGGTGCTGCCTGGGGGGACAAGTCAGGCCACCACCACCTTTTCTTGCTGATTATTAGCCCAGTATTTGAGAATTGATTTTTTTCCCCAAACTTTCAGAAAGTTTTCAATTAGATGTAATCAATTGAATTTCACTTTTTAAAGATTTTGATTTAAAAAAAACCCCAAACCCTATGTTTTAGTTTAATTAAACTAAAGGTTTTTAGTTGGATGAAGGGAATGTCATCTAAACTATAATAATACTTGTTCTGATCGCAAAGCGGTTTAGCATCTGAGGAACTGGGAGCACCCGACAGGAACAGCAATAACAACCCTAGGAGCAGAGTTTCAATCCTTGATTCTCCTGTGTGCAAATTATTTAATTTAGGCTATGGACCTTTCTGTGGAATACTTTTCTTTTTAACGACTGTATCTGGATCGTCAATGTTGCCAGGCGGCTAATTCGAGCAGTCGCGCATGCCTGTGGGTTTTCACTGGTGTCTGCTTTAGATGGTAAGAGATAAGAAAGAGTTGTTTCTAGACCAAATAAATCATTTTTTCCAATTGTATCTCGTGGTTCCCAAGTTGTTGTGGTTTAACCTCAGCTGGCAACTAAGCCCACCCAGCCGCTCGCTCACTCCCCCACGCTGGGATGGGGGAGAGAATCGGAAGGGTAAAAGTGAGAAAACTCAAGGGCTGAGATAAAGACAGTTCAATAGGGAAAGCAAAAGCCACGTGCATGAGCAAAGCAAGGAATTCCTTCACTCCTTCCCATGGGCAGGCAGGGGTTCAGCCATCTCCAGGACAGCAGAGCTCCATCACGTGTAACGGTGACTTGGGAAGACAAACGCCATCGCTCCGAACGTCCCCCCTTCCTTCTTCTTCCCCAGCTTTCTATGCTGAGCGTGATGCCATGTGGTCTGGAATAGCCCTTTGGGCAGTTGGGCTCAGCTGTCCCAGCTGTGTCCCCTCCCAGCTCCTTGTGCCCCCCCAGCCTCCTCGCTGGCGGGGTGGGGTGAGGAGCAGAAAAGGCCTTGACTGTGTGTAAGCACTGCTCAGCAGGAATGAACCCATCCCTGTGTTATCAACGCTGTTTCCAGCACAAATCCAAACCCCAGCCCCATACTAGCTACTGTGAAGAAAATTAACTCTAGCCCAGCCAAAACCGGCACACAAGTACAAAGCAAAACAATTCCTACAATGTAAAATTATCTCTCTTCATGACAAGCTTTATTTTCTTTTCAGTGCCAAGGTTCTGTCTCTTGCCCTGTTTTTTAATGAATGTGGCAAATATGCAGAGTCTTGAATAATGAAATTGTGAAAAAAAAATTGCAGATTAAATGTGTAATGATTCAGACAAGACCCTATTATCTCAATCCAATTTCATTAGCAGCAACATAAAATTGTTTCTACTTACTCAGGCTTTCTTTTCTAATGTAACTTGGTGATCTGGAAAGTTAAATGTTTGTGTTTACAAACACTGATCAAAGGCATTTAATTCTGTAGATCATCTCATGACCTGATCCCACAAGCTGTTGACTTCTCGGGCTCTTAGCTTTGAGCACCCAAGCCCTGGGAAGGACAACTGTCCCACTAGGTCCTGGGTGCCCACCTTGGTCTCTCCCATACCAGGCGGAGACATGCTCTGCTCTCGGTGGCTTTGCACTGACACAGGAGCAGGCGATGACTGCGGGTTACAAAGGTGGTGGCAGCAGCCTCCTGGTATGGGTGGTGACCAAGAGTTGGTGGCCGTAGCATGTCACGCCATGTCCACAAAACAGTGTCTTAGGGAAGGCAAAACACCTCTTCTTGCTTACGTGGGGAAATTCCACCTCAGCGCGCGAGCTGGAAAGAGAGCTGGACCAGAGCAGTCTGCGGTGGGAAGGCCACCATTGCCCTTGCGCCTTTTCTCCATCCCTGGTGCTGGGGCAGGATGTCCCCACGGTCCAGCAGAGCCGAGGTGGGGACACCATCCTCTGGGCAGGGGCTCCCAGTCCATCCCTCATCGCACGCTCTCTGGCTCTGCGCCGGTGAGCAGAGGTGTCCTCCTGAGCCAGCGCTAAACGACGTGCTTAGCCTACGCCCATGAGTATGCTTCCAGCTCACGTTGCTCCTCCTTGGTTACAAAAAAAGTCACGTCTGGCACAGGGAGGCCGGGTAGCACATTGTCATGATAAAGTAATACTGAATTTTACATGCCTACTTTGGGTTTTTTTGTGTGGGTTTGTTTTTTTTTTTTTGCATGGTCCAAATACTATAAATTAAATTTGGTATTGCCCAAATATACGCTGGAACTGGAAAAGTTCTTTTTTGGGGATATTATTTTGTTAGCGTGTAAGAAGAGAAATCACTATTGCCTGAATGCTGTTGCCTGTTTTATAAGGACCAAATCCTGAAAGTTTGTGTTAACTCTTGGTATTTTCATAATCTAACATAAAAACCCCTTTTATCCTTTTATGAATGCTGCCTTTTTGGACTGTTCTGCTGTGTTATGAAAGTGTGATCCCAGAGATACACTTCTCAATGCAACAGAACTAAATTCAAAAGTGTATTTGAAGAACAGTAAGTGCCTTTAACAAGAAGCATCTTAAACTGTTTGTTTTGACATCTGATACGTGGTGCAAAGCCATAACACACTAAAAGGGGATTTGACTGTTTTACCTATTTTTTTTATCCATTTCATGGTAACAATTTCCCTTGCATGTTTCATTCCGCGTTTCATTCCAGAGTTGAGAAAGGGCGTAATTTGTTAAATCAGATAAACCATCCCTTCTTTCAAATTATGCCCATACGCTTAAAATTAACATACACATTAACCTGCACTGTCATTACATTAGAGGAATGACTTTCCTTTTCTTACAAACATTTGCATGATTTTACAGGCGTTCCCACTCTGCCTCTGGAGTTTTTCATGCAAAAGGAGGCAATGAGAGGGGGAAAGCTCACGGGGGGTAGCCGTGGGGTGATGTTCAGAGCCCGGGGGGGCTATGGGGACAGCTCAGAGCCCTGCATGCCCCGCGGGGCAGCCACAGCCCGAAACAAGGCACGGAGTCGCTCTCCAACAGCAACAGTAAATGTCTGCATAGCAGCACAGGACCTCTTATTTCTCTTATTTCTCTTATTTCTCTGACTGGTTTTGATTGGAAGTCCATGCAGAAAAACCTGCTGTTTGGACTCGTGGATCAGCATTTCTCAGCAAGAAGCAGTTTCGTTGGGAAGGTCCTCTGAGTCAAAGCAGAGAGCCAAGCAAACCCGGGTGTCGTGGTTTAGCCCCAGCCGGCAACGAAGCCCACCCAGCTGCTCGCTCACTCCCCCCACAGCAGGATGGGGGAGAGAATCGGGAAGGTAAAAGTGAGAAAACTCGTGGGTCGAGATAAAGACAGTTTAATAGGGAAAGCAAAAGCCGCGCACGCAAGCAAAGCAAAGCAAGGAATTCCTTCACTCCTTCCCATGGGCAGGCAGGGGTTCAGCCACCTCCAGGACAGCAGGGCTCCAGCACGCGTAACGGTGACTTGGGAAGACAAACGCCATCACTCCGAACGTCCCCCCCTTCCTTCTTCTTCCCCAGCTTTATATACTGAGCATGATGCCATATGGTCTGGAATAGCCCTTTGGGCAGTTGGGGTCAGCTGTCCCGGCTGTGCCCCCTCCCAGCTTCTTCTGCACCCAGCAGAGCATGGGGAGCTGAGAAGTCCTTGACCAGTGCAGCAACAACTAAAACATCTCTGTGCTATCAACACTGTTTTCAGCACAAATCCAAAACATAGCCCCACACCAGCCACTAGAAAGAAAATTAACTCTATCTCAGCTGAAACCAGGACACAGGGATTTAATGCAACACTGCGAACAGCGCTCAGGGTGTCCACCTTCCCATGCCACCACGTGTCTGCCAACGCATTTGGGCCTTAAAGCAGACATTTGCCACGTGTTTCCCACCGTCCATGTTAGCAAATCCTGCTGCTCAGGGCACTGCCCAAGGCCACGTGCTGCGGTCCCGCTCCCGACCCCATCAACATCCTCCAAGCAGTAATTTACAGGCAACGCATCAGCGCTACTTGATGCGCTTGCTCTGATTGCACTCTTTGCTCAGTTTGTTGGTGAGAAACGCACTCACATTAATTCCCACATGGCAAGAAATGTGCAATTAACTGCTGCAGTTCTCAGAGAAGAGGGAGAAGGTGCACAACGGCTGGTGGAGCTGACATCTTTGCTGAAAGCACGGGCACCTCAAGAAATGGATAAATTCTGCAAGTGCAGCAAAAAGCTTGCTCCCACGCGGCCCCAAGCAGGTTTACAGCTCATAAGAGAAAAGTTCCACTATATCTCATTGCGGTCTGAGGAACCTGAACGAATCAGCCAGGTCAGCTGGATTTCCATGGGAGGGATTGTGTGGGAGTTGTCCAAGGGTAAGGAAACTCAATCTCCCACTCTACCTGGAGCTTCACCCCCAGCCAGGGCACAACATCTCCAGTTCGAGTGATGGTTGGGGTCTCAGGATGAAGCCCACGTATCTGCCGGTGTTTGGTCAAACGGCAGAATGTGCCACCAAACCAGGGGTAACACGATAAGCTAGGAAGGTTGCTTGCTTTTCAGCTTGGTTGCTCCATAAGGCTGTCTTGCCGCAGCAGATGTAGCAAAGCATTTGGTTTAAGATTGCTGGCGAAGTGAATTGCTGCTCCACAATGGAGCCAAAAGCTGGTCTCATCCCCAACCAGGGTGAAAAAAAGAAAAATTCATAGATTTCTTTAAAAGGAAATATTGTGAAGGTATTTGATTTACTCACTTCAGATTTCAGCACAGTCAGAATGTTTTCTTCTGCCTTTTACATCTGGACTTTTGCATTATAATATCAGCTGGAACATATGTAGCTTTGAAGCACGATACATGAAAAAAAGTCAAAATATTTATAGCACAGCCAAATACTTTGCCACGTTGAAACAAGACTGAAATAAAATGTTGCGATAATTTCCTGAGCATACTCCAGAAAATACAATATGTTGCAGTGAAATAGCTGAATAGCCTCAAATCAACAGTTTCTGGTGTTTGAAAGGAAAAAAAAAAGACTTTTTTTTTTTTTATAATGGACTTTGTAAACAGCATTGTGGCTTGGGACTTCAGCAGAAAGGCAGTCGGAGCCTGGTGCAACCGTGAGGCTCTGCCTCCTCGGCTTGTGGCAGCTGCATGCTACACTAACTGCTTTTAGAATAGAATAACTTCTTTTATAGAATAGAATAACTTCTTTAAGGGCCAAAGCTGAGCTTGAGCTCAATCTGGCTGCTGCTGTAAAAGACAACAAAAAATACTTCTTCAGATACATTAGCGGCAAAAGGAGAGCTAAGGAGAATCTCCAGCCCCTAGTAGACGGGGGGGGGGAACACAGTGACCAAGGATGAGGAAAAGGCTGAGGTACTTAATGCCTTCTTTGCCTCAGTCTTTAATAGCAGGGCCAATTGTTTTCTGGGTACCCAGCCCCCAGAGTTGGAAGATAGGGACGGGGACCAGAATGGAGCCCCCATAATGCAGGGGGCAATGGTCAGTGACCTGCTGCACCACTTAGACACTCACAAGTCTATGGGGCCTGATGAGATCCACCCGAGAGTACGGAAGGAACTGGCAGAAGTGCTCACCAAGCTCCTTTCCATCATCTACCAGCAGTCCTGGCTAACTGGGGAGGTCCCTGCTGACTGGAGGTTAGCTAATGTGACGCCCATCTACAAGAAGGGCTGGAAGGAGGACCCGGGGACCTACAGCCCTGTCAGCCTGACCTTGGTACCAGGGAAGCTGATGGAGCAGATCATCCTGAGTGCCATCACACGGCATGTAGAGAATAACCAAGGGATCAAGCCCAGCCAGCATGGGTTCAGGAAAGGCAGGTCCTGCTTGACCAACCTGATCTTCTACGACAAGGTGACCCGCCTAGTGGATGAGGGAAAGGCTGTGGATGTTGTCTATCTAGACTTCAGTAAAGCCTTTGACACGGTTTCTCACAGCATTCTCCTGGAGAAACTGGCTGCTCATGGCTGGGACGGGTGTACTCTTCGCTGGGTAAAGAACTGGCTGGATGGCCGGGCCCAAAGAGTTGTGGGGAACGGAGTTTACTCCAGTTGGCGGCCGGTCACAAGCGGTGTCCCCAGGGCTCTGTGCTGGGGCCAGTCCTGTTTCATATCTTTATCAGTGATCTGGACGAGGGGATCAAGTGCACCCTCAGTCAGTTTGCAGATGACACCAAGTTGGGCGGGAGTGTTGATCTGCTGGAGGGGAGGAAGGCTCTGCAGAGGGGCCTGGACAGGCTGGATCCATGGGCCAAGGCCAATTGTATGGGGTTCAACAAGGCTCAGTGCTGGGTCCTGCACTTGGGCCACAGCAACCCCATGGAACGCTACAGGCTTGGGGAAGAGGGGCTGGAAAGCTGCCCGGCAGAGAAGGACCTGGGGGTGTTGGTCGACAGCCGCCTGAATATGAGCCAGCAGTGTGCCCAGGTGGCCAAGAAGGCCAATGGCATCCTGGCTTGTGTCAGAAGTCATGCGGCCAGCAGGAGCAGGGCAGTGATCGTCCCCTGTACTGGGCCCTGGTGAGGCCGCACCTCGAATGCTGTGTTCAGTGTTGGGCCCCTCACTGCAAGAGAGACATGGAGGGGCTGGAGCGTGTCCAGAGAAGGGCAACGGAGCTGGGGAAGGGTCTGGAGCACAAGGCTGATGGGGAGCGGCTGAGGGAGCTGGGGTTGTTCAGCCTGGAGAAAAGGAGGCTGAGGGGAGACCTCCTCGCTCTCTACAACGCCCTGAAAGGAGGCTGGAGAGAGGTGGGGTCGGTCTCTTCTCCCAGGTCACAAGCCATAGGACGAGAGGAAATGGCCTCCAGTTGCGCCAGGGGAGGTTTAGACTGGATATTAGGAAATTTGACTTCACGGAAAGGGTTGTCCAGCACTGGAAGAGGCTGCCCAGGAAGTGGTGGAGTCCCCATCCCTGGAGGTATTTAAAAGCCGTTTGGCTGAGGTGCTTAGGGCCATGGTGTAGTGGTGGGCTTGGCAGTGTCAGGTTTACAGTTGGACGCGATGACCTTAAAGGTCTTTTCCAACCTATACGATTCTGTAATTCTGTGATTTAGAGAGGTGTAGTTATGCATCAAAGTCCTGCCCGTCCCTAAAGAGGACTCGGGTAAGGCAGTGCCTGGTGCTAGAAAATGCCTAAGTTAATTTATTTTCTTTCTTTGCAAGATGAGACTCTGCAGATCCCAGCCTCAGGAAAGCCTCCCAGACAATCCTGCTGCTTACAAGCTTATGCGCACGGAGGCCTGCCCTGAAAGCAACCCCAAGGAGTGGAATTATATTTATTAAAAAGACTTTGCTACTCCAGTGTACTTGAGCTGGCAAAGCTGGGAGAAGTCTACGGAGAAATCTCTCTGTGCAGTTCCAGAGCCAAATGCAGCTCAGCCATCCCCAGCTATGACCCCCAGGTGCCTGGGTTGGAGCTTGCTTATATATTCCAGCAATGACTTTGCTCCTGCAAATACCTCAGCTCTCAGCACTTCAGCCTGCTTGAAACCAGCTGGAAATAAAAGCAGACGCAGAGGAAATGCTCCATGCAGGAGTGACTCCAGTGACGGCGCTGGGTTGGAGCCCAACCCTTTCCTATTTTACTGCTGGCGTGCTCCTGTGCAAGTGCCATAACAAAAATCACCGCGAGATGCTTTTGCGCACAGCAGGTTTGCTTCCTCGCATTTCCCAGGTTTGCTTCCTTTATGGACTGGGCTAAGGGGAAGTTTTTACACACACACAAAATGTGTAAGTGCTCCCGCTCTGCTGGGGAAGTCCAGGGAGTGATTTTTGCCTACAGGCTCTGCACCTCCTTTCAAACCACCAGCTCTTTTTACTACATTTGACTTAATTTTGTAGCCACGCGCTCCAGCATCCTCCCGTGGAGCGATCATGAAATCATAGCTGGAGAAATTGTAAGGGAAAAGCCATCGGTGAGCTGCCGAGCCTCTCAGGAGGTTGGTTGCAAATTACTTAATAAAGAAAACACACTGATGGCTCGCTCAGATTTTTATATTTTTTTTTGGCCTGTGGCTAACCGCCTTGTTCACCGCCAGGCGAGCGGCATCCGACTCCGTGGTGCATCTGCCGCGAGCAGATTGCTAAAGCGACGGAGTCACCAGCCACCAAAAGCAGGGCTCGAACCCTCCCACGCGCGGCTGCGGGTCACCCGTGCTTGCAAAACAATGTCTCAGCCACAGACGCTCATTCATTTACTATGACGGTTTAATATTTACAGGCTGGCTGCAGCCTCCTCTTCTAGACGCCGGGAAAAGCAAGGTGACAGACGTGCAAAGCTTCCCCCAAAAAACCCCCACTGCAACTGCAAATACTGAAAGCAAAAGTCTTCAGACTAAAACCCACTGATCTGGCAGTCAGTTTGACTTAAAGTAAAACAATATTTTCTTCTAAATAGTCCACCGATTCATTTCCTACGCTAGCTTTATTTTGTTACATGAAAAGCTCAAATAGATTTAATTTATTGGCCTCAAGAGAGGTCGATGTCTTTTTGTGCATGAAGCAAAATATTCCCACCTGACCAACAAAATCCCGAGCTGTGATAAATTTATTGGAATGCCACCATTTTAAATTCAAACTAAAGCCTCAACGCATGCAGTTCATCATGGGTTGGTTTACCCTACAGCCGTATTTCTCTGTGCTTAAACGCGGCGTAATAGAAAGGCTTCCCATTAATCCCTACTGACAACCCCAAACAGAGTTTTTCAAGGACTCCAGCACAGAAACGAAAGCAGTGGTTTAGGGTAAACCCCCCCAGATTTTTCTCCTGGATCCTCTTTTGGGACAATGACCCATGTTTGCTTTCAGCAGGATGCAGAAGCCCTGCCTTCAGCCCAAGAAACCAAACTGCAGGCAGCTCATGCCCTTCTTCTTTGGAGGAAAGTCACACTGTGGTGCCAACTTGAGCTCTTTTATTAGGGTATTTGAGGGAGCCTTTCCCTTCCTGCAGAGGAGAACCTAACATTGACAAAGTGCCATGAAGGCAACCCCCCCCAAAGTTTGCACTGGGGTCCTTGGAACAGTTTTTCTGAGCTTTCAACTTAGCTTTGACTTTTATTTCGCACCATCTTCTAAAATGCAGTCATTCTGGAAGGAAAAATGAGTAATTCTTGAAGGAAAGGGTGTCCCTTTCCCTGGAAATGTCAAAAGTCTGACCTCATCAGAATTCCCCTTCCCACCACCCGCGCCCACGCTCGGCCCCGCCGCCATCCTCGTTAGCATCAAACCCAAACTTGGGAAGAAAAGTGCAAGTTGCTCGTGCGAAATGCTTACACGGGCCACGTGCCCCCGGCTGCTCTCTGCCTTGGTGCCGAGCTGAGCACAGCCCTGGGGCACAAGATGAGTCCCCAGCGAGCACCGAGGTTCCCAGCGCCCGGTCCCTGCCTGGATGGGAATGTGCTCGGGCGGGCAGAGGGTGAGCCCATGGGATGGGCAGCCCAACATTGCAGACGTCCAAAACTGTCAGGTTTTGACTTGCTTCAAAAGCAGGATTAATGCCGTTACCTAACTACAGAGATAGCTTCTTATTTCTCTTTATATCTCAGTCTTCAGACACAAAAATCCTCCCATTAGCTTGATGTGATGGTTTGGTACCTGCCACCGCTTGGAGTTTAGAAATAAAAGTCATTTTGATATTAAAAAAGGTTGTGCCAAGAACATAAAAAGGCCTTCAGTGTCCATAAAGTGGTACTAATTTTTAGAAATAAACATGAAAGCCCTGGCCCCATAAACCATACTGCTTTCTTTGGACAAGAACTTGAAAGAGCCAACAGCAAGAGAAGAAAAGCAATTCCTTCCGCAGAGTCGTGTTTTGTTATGCAGCCCTCAAACTTGAGAACGATGGGGAAAAAAAAAGCAGACACACCCCCCCCCCCCCAAACGTTCACTTTACCCAGAATCCTCCAAATTAGGTGAGAAAGAACAGCTTTGTGTGAAAGAACAAATGTGGGCACACCAGGGAGTTTGCCATGATGTTGAACATGAGGAATGATTCTGCTGGGAAGCAGAGACACCGAGGAGGACGCGACGCCGGCACGGTGGGCACCAGCTCCTCAGAACTTGCACAGGTCAAAGAGTTGCTCTAATTGTGTTTTATTCAGAATATGGACTTGGCCCTGTCTCCTCTGATCAGATGAGAAGCCACCCGTTCTCAGCACCCATATGGGACAGTGAGAGACAGGAGGGTTTTGGGCATAACGTACGTAAAACGTGCCCTCCCCACCTAGTCCGCATTGCAAATTGATTGCAGGGCAAAACCTGGAAACCTGGAAAGCCGATGCATTTTGGGCCAGTTGGCTGCACCCAGTGCCAGGGTGGCTTAGCAAGGAAAACGCCCATGACTCCAGTGGCAAAGCACGAGGGCACTCTGGTAAAGGAGAACCAATCGCAACGACAGCAATGGGGCGTAAGAGGAAAGAAGGCTGTAAATTGTAATGAGAGCCCAAACGAGCTGCCTTAGTTGCCCATCAGGGTCTGGAGAACATTCGTTCTGTGCAGTCCTTGGGCTACGAGGTCGGAGGAGGAGCTGGCAGCTCCGTCCCTCTTGGCTGCTGTGGGTGCTCACAGGTAGGTTGGCTGTGGAAATCCACATGTTGAGTGCTTAGAGCTCAACAGGAATGTGTTTTGAGGTTGCTCACATCACCCAGCACTGGTTTGGATAACTTTACTACTAACTCATGATGCCTGTGAAAGGCAGGGTAGATAGGCTCCGCAATCACCGGGAAACAACAGCAGGATCAAGGTGCAATGGGAAGAGAGGGGAGCAGAAGTAAATCCCAATCCCGGCTGCTCACTACAGGGAGATTGAAAATAGTTTGTGAAATGTAATAGCTGGAGGAGCGTCTTAGAAACCTCTCGTGCCCAACTCAGGGACATGGAAAGTGCCGGACGTTAAAGCTCCCGGCTGTGCAGCACAGCCCGAGCACGGCCGAGGGCAGAGCCGCTGCCGAGCACGATTTTTCTCTACTTATATGGGGCTGATTCCCAAGGGTATGAAATTACCTTCCTGCACAACTGTTTGCACGGTGGCATCATGTTTTCCTACGCAAGAAGACTTCTTCCCTTCCAATGCCTTCCCCAGATCAACACGGCTCCTGTAGCACCCAGAGGGTATGCTGATATTCACCTTAAATTGACCCCGAATCGCAAATTGCATTTACGTGGGGCTTGAGCAATGCAGCGGGGATGGAGCCAGGAGATGCTGGATGGGATGTGCTGGGGTGGGAGATGCGAGGCTGCCCTGGGATGCAGGGACCGATATCCAGCGCTTGGTGGACAACGTACCAGACAAAGAGAGAGAATTTGTATCAAAACTTTATTTATTAAACAAAAAACTGCACCATTGGAATAACATTTCTATAAAAAATGAATATGAGACTGTTCTACAGTGCATTACAAAACCCCCTTTTTCTTCATGTAGTAGTATACAAGATTGTGTGTAGAAACAGTCATTTATTTTTAAACCGTAAGCAAGTTTCCTTTCTCATAGAACAAGATTTACACTTAAATATTGCAGTCACTATTCTAATTTGGTTAACAATGCTAGAGTCTGACAATTTAAAGAAACTGTTTATAGGCTCAAAATGCCATCTTTAGGCCTTTTGTAACAACAAGATTTTTTTTTTTTTTAAACTAAGGCTAGTTAAAGCTGTAGTATAACCCATTTCTATCAGATAAACATATCACTAGTATGCTAAGAATTTTTGAATTACCTTGCAAAGCCCTTTAAATGGCATTCACCAGTGCCAGGACATTGAATTAGCAGGCTGGAGCCGGTGCTTCCCAGCAGCCGTGGGGGGTGTGTGACAGTCGCGGTGACCGGTGACTCGGTGGCACGGTCCTGCTGCCCGACCCTCCCGATTCCTCACGCTCGGGGTGCGTAACGCAGGGCCAGCGCCCAGCACACGGGGACATGGGCACACTGCAGCTTTAACAGCCTGCTCTAGGTTTCCAGCCAGGTATCCCTTGTATCATAAATTATCCAAAAGAAAACACTCTAAATAATAAATTAAATATTACTTATAAAAAGTACACCCTCCCCCCCAACCGCCCCATCCCAAACATGGCGGCAATTCGCAAACGTAGGAATTGCCAGGTCTATTTTACAATAATAAAAACAGCATCGTGCCTTCTCCTACCGACGTTGCTTCCTCGCACTTGGAAAGACACGTACAGCATACAGCGAAGCACGCTGGCTCGTGCCGCCTCGCGACGTGTGGGCTGTATCACGTTCTCCAGCCAGCCGAGACCAGAATGAGGATGCGTTCAATGCCGAGAACATTAAAAAAAAAAGGTCATGGAGCCTCCGAGAACCCAGTTCAACACCAGGCAGGACACTGAGGAGCTAACGGAGACGCAGGGAAACAAAGCTGACGGGAAAAACCATCTCCGATCACCTATGAAGCCATGATTTTTTTAAAAAAAACCTTCTTCCATCCAGCTTCCAGGTATCCACTTCAGAAATGAGGCCGAGGGGGTTGCAGTTTCACTGCCTTCTGCTTCCCACGGGTGTTGCCTGCAGAGCGCTTCCCTTACCTACATCGACTTCGGGATTTAACATGCGCCTCGGTAACGCTGCCAGCTCTCACCTTGCAAACCTCCGCGCCTGGTTTTACTGTTGGTATTGCTAAAGGTGGTTCCTGCCTGCTCACGGCAGCACGGGCGAGCATCTGTCTACGGATTTGCAGGATTCGGCTTTAGGTGCCAGCCTAGGAGAGCGTCCCGGGAAAAGACCCTCGGTGAGCTACAGCAGGAATTACACCACCGGCTCTGATGGCAGAACACAACGTCTGATGCTTCCCAAGGGTTGGAAAGACCCAGAGACGGCCTCACTGTTAACTCATTCCCATCCTTCCACGTGTGAACCAGCCCTGCCATCATTTTGCCTGGTGTTTTCTGGGTTGCACTGTGTGTTTTGGCAGAAAATGTCAGAGCGAGTGAGCACACACTGCAAACATGTCCAGAAGCTCTGGAGAAACGTTTTTAAAAATCATCTAGTCTTTAAAAATGTCAAGGAGGGAATCAGGCCAGACACGCGGCATCCTACCTAAGCCAGTTTTTAAGGAGCTGGCTCTGGGAAGGGGTTCGTGAAAAGATGCTCCCATAAAAAACTGAAGGCAATAAAAGAAGAGGCACAAGGAGCGCCAACGCAAAGAACAGCCACTTTGCGGCACAATCTTATTGCAGCATCTGACACGCAACGTCCCGAGCCACACAGGAGCCTCGTGGCTGAGATTTCCTTCGCTACCAGTGCCAATTTGCCAGAGCATATTGGGACGTGCACTGCCACGGCAACGCGTGCCATGCGTGCAAGGACCAACCTTCGAAGCATTTGCAAACCTGTTGGGAAGCTCTGGAGTGGGCAATCCTGCTCGGAGCTACATGACTGTCTCTGTCCTTCTCCGGTTTCTGTCTCTGTCCTTCTCCAGCTGGAACTTCTCCAGTTCCAGCAAGGCTGCCTTGTAGCTGGGAATTACCAGTTCCCAAACGTGAGGGTGCACAAACAGGCAGACGGGTATAGGGGATATGATGGTCCTCACTCCCTGAGAAGTGACACCACAAACCCTACGGCAAAATGTTGGCACTATCGCTGTCCAGCCCCAAATCATGACATAATCAAGATCATACGCAAGAATAATAGCAGATTATCCTCCCCCTTCCAAAAACTGAAGAGCTTCTCAAAGTGACTGAACCTCTTCTCCAAGAAGTGAACGTCTAAGCAGGCCCCAGCCAAAGATGCTGAGCTAGGGAGCGCTCAGCCTTTTGAACCATTGCTATTGCTCCATTTTTAGGTCTTCAAGTAAAAAAAAAAAGAGAGGAGGGGGAAAAAATAGAAAAGAAAAAATAAAAAATATATCCTTTTTTGGCTACTGGCTTTTTTTTCCACCTGGTTATGGCAGCTTGCCTGTTGTATTGATTAGCTAATGACCTTCCACGGTAACATCGAGCTTCACAAGCCTGTCATGCACAGACAGATTTCTCATTACATTTTTTTGGGAGTGTCCACGGCTGAGATAGTCACAGGCTATAAATACTCTGACAGTTGAGGAATTTGTCAAAATCCAAAGAAATTCTCAGCCAAGCTCCCTGCAAATAAATAGAGCATCAGCAAAATATAATGTGGAAGATTTATGCTAAAACACTCGTTTGAGTTTTGCAAGCTACGTAGTTCACCCGTAAAGTGAAATTTTAAAAGAAATGCCTGCTTACTAATTAGTTAGAATTGTACTAAAATCATCCTCAAATGAAGGTTGGGAATATCTCCAGGGCTTCTTCGGACAACGACACACCAATTCCGTGTCATGTGGCTCAGGGGAGGTGAAGGGTACAGCCCTTTTTTGGCCGTCTGAAGGAAAACTAAGAAAAACAACCCCCCAAAAAACCCCTACCCCAAACTTCAGTGTTTATATGGAATAGTTTAGTTTTACTGACGATTGCTGAACTTAAATTGAAGCAGGAATTTCTTCCTAATTTATTAAAAAAGGGGGTGGGGGAGCGGCTGTGTCTTGCTTGGGCTGAGCTGATGGGGTTGTTCCATCCCGCGGACAGAGTACGTGAGGACTTGTTTCGGCGTGGACCTTGGCCTTGGTCTGCAAGTGTTATTGATTTCAATGGGCTGAGCCTGAAAATAGATCTGCTTCAAACGGCAGAAGAAAGGCTGCGCTCACGGGAGTGCCAGATCAATCTGCAGACTTTCAGGGCTTAGCCTAAGTCGAAGAGAGATGCCTGAACAAAATGAAGAGGCTGATCAATACCAGAGCGCCTGGACGCTACAACGCTTTTGTCCAAAACAAGCAAAATCCAACTTGCAAACCTCTTTGTGGCTCGTCTTATTTTAGGCAATTTGGGATGGCGATATACTTGGTCCTGGATTAGTATTCCGTGATTAAAAAGGGGCAGCGCTGCTCTTTAAAGTCCTGGGAGCAGTTTCGGTTCCCAGCTATCCTGCTGCAAATCGAGGGTAAGAGATGTTTCATAAATGATAAGTGAGAGACAGATTTGACCTTATGTTCCTACTTCAACAATGTCAATCTCTGCAAATACGGATGGGGAGCTATTCAAAAGCTGCATTAAGCCTTCTTTCTTCGAGTTAAAACGGAGGTAGTGATTTTATAGGTTCTAAGAGCTGAGCTGGGTTTTCATCAGGAGAGATTTGTGCATTTTATTTTTAGTAGAGGTTTTTGGTTACCAATCTTTCAGGACTGGAAAGCTCAGCCTCCCAAGCAAACAAGATTTCCTCACTCTCAAGAAACATTTCATTAAAATCTTAGTAAATTGAATAACAAGGCATTTTTAAAGGAGCATTTTCACAAACACACTAGAGTTCCTAATGAAGCATTTGAATTCCTCCTTGACATCTGATTTCCCTTCCAGCACAGGGCTGTAGAAAATAATCTGAATTATTACTTCTGTTGCAGTGCCATTTTACTCAAAATATTTTATTTGGAGATTCACATATAATTACCCACCTAATAAAAGGAGCTATTAGGTTGTAAAGATCCTATCCTTTCCATGCTCTTTTAAAATTATGACCCACTCAAGCTTGAAATCAAAGGCAGAGCTGAATGGAATAATTCATCTGAAACTCTCTTATTGGGTTTTGCAGCCTCCTAACTGATAAATATGCAAATCAGTTCCCTTTTGGTGATTCAGCTGCATAAACAGGGATTAACGCTGAATGCAGCTGAAAATTCAGCAATAAAATGTATGCACACAAAATTTAGGCAATTCAACCAGTTATCGTTGTCAATAAACACGGTAACGCGCAGCTAAAGCGCTAGGACAAGAGGGAGAGGGAACCCCTAAAGATGGTTCACAGCGTCCTGCTGCTCGCCGCTCTTGGCTTGCTGTTCTCGCGGAGTACTGCCGATCTCAACTGGGAAATATTATGCTTGCGGAAAAGCCCTCCTAATTCATTTATCCGTTGTTTCCCAGCCTCTCTGGTTCTTCCCCCGGGCTCGCGTCCTGCCTGCGGGAAGCGCCTGCTGCCCCTTCACCCTCCTCATCCTCCACCCACCATCATCGCGGGTGGGTGGGTCCTCAGAGCGGAGCCATCCCGGGGGATGTGGGGATGGGAAAGGCTCGGGGAAACTTCAGCTCCGTTTTTCTCTCTGCTCCGGCTCGCGGTGGCCCCAGCAGGGCTTCCCAATGTCATCACGGGGCGGTCTGGCACAAAGGCCACCCATACGCAGACGTGTTTTATTACGAGCTTAAGCACGTAGTGACTGCGTGTCAGAGAAGATTGCATATTATGTCCTCCTTTTGCAAGCGTGCACCGGCTGGCTGGCAGCAGGCCACCAATGCAGACTTTTCTTTTTTTCTTTTTTTCTTTTTTTTTTTTTTTTTACATTCCTGGTTCTCTGTTTGCCATACATAAAACATTAACTACGGGAGGATTTACAAACGCTTGCTAAAATGGCTGAATTTTACAGCAACTCGCTAATCCCCACCACTCGTGAGAGATGAGTGACGGAGGCGACAAAAGAAATTAGTCATTTGTCTTTTCATTTTGTGCTGTTGGGAAAACTTCCAAATTTTTGGCGTGGTGGCGTGGTTATTTGCTATGGGTGTTTTTGTAGTCGGTAATTACGTATTTTAAATAAAACCAAAGGAGTGACTTACAACACTGTCTCATTAACGGCATGGTCTATGTTTAAAAACATACTTGCATGAGGTAAGACTAGATCTATACAAAGAGCTACAAACCTCTACGGAGTAAAACATGAGTTAGTCATGACAACTTGAGCTCTACGAAGACTAGTAGATCAAAATGAGCAATCCGGTGGCATCAGCTACGGCTCTGCGGTGATGACGTCATTCGCCTTGCCACGCTGTCATCACTTGACATGCCAGACGGACAGTTCTGTAACATTTCCATCATTACTCTTTCCTTTTTCTTCTTTTTTTTCATTCCTTTTAGGACTTTTCAGGAATCTTCCTTGCACTAAAGGAGTGGTACCGGGAACAAGATGATTTTATGGGGCGGTGTACGTAGGTGGTACGCGTGAAATCCTGGTATGCTGCAATGCTCCGGGATAATTATCGCTTCATCAAGAGCTGTTAGAAGGCTGAGCCTGTGATAGCATTGAGTTGCTTCATTAGCCCCTCCAAACTGGCCATCTGTTCGCTCAGATCATCCTGCTCATAAACCTGCGAGTGAACAAAAACAAACACGCACAGATAAGCGGGCAGCGGGATGCGAACCGAAACCTCCCCGCACAGAGCCCGGGGCATGGCCTGTGACCAGGACCTCCCGGGGCCGCCGCACCAGGACATCTTCCCTCCATGGTCCTCAGGGACCTGAAGCATTCAAGGATGGGTTGACACTTACAGGCTGGACAGCAAAGCCCCTCTGGGCTCAACACATGAGCTGATAACCAGGGCTGACCATGCTAGAGCAATATTAAACGTTAATGACCCTTCCCTGAGTCCCCACTTCCCCAGCTCTCTCCCTTAGGTTACATCTGTCCATGCTTGGGGGGGACTATGAAAACATTTTTTAGCACCCAACACAGACATCAAATGCTCATCTAAACATGCCCCCTCCTAGGGCAGGCTGCACCAGTTCGTTTAGCAATTAGCTGAACTTCTCAGCCCTTGCTCGTGGTTGGGAATTTCCACCATCGCTTTTAGTGGGAGCAGAGGACTGGGAACGGTTGACATCGTCCTGTGTCCCCTTTTCCCAGCAAAATGTGAGAATCCTTCTGCCGCTATATGCAGAAGTATATTTTCATGCCGTTGATAATGACAAGCAGGAATCAAACAAAATGTTGTCCTGCATTCATCAGGCAGCAGACCCAAACCCTCCATACCATATGTATGTCTAAAGCAAATCTTTTTTCTTTCCCTTTAGCCAGGATGAAAACATAAAAGGATTCACTAACAAGATGTTGGACAAATCACTGCTATAGCGCCTAGCAAAAATTCTCCCGTGCAAGTAGATGAAAAGAGATGATACACAACATGTATTTAATGTATCTCTTTTTTTTCCTTATTCCTTTTCTTTTGCACTGTTTCATCTTCTGGATCACGTGAGACCTTTCTCTAAGAGAATCTTAATAGGAGTGAAAAGATTATTCTAATTTCACCACCTTTTCCGTTTCACTTATCTACTTCTTCAATGTTATTTTTCTCACCATTATCTGGTATTACTATATACTCATTTTTCCTGCCAAAATTATTTTCTTCCCTTATCGCTCTTCTCACCCCCTCTTTTTCTTCTCCCAGTATCTCAGCGCGCTCAGGAGAGGCTGTGCGAGTTGTCCCGTGGATAATATTAACACAGAACTGAAGCGCTCGCTTCTCCCCTGTATCACACACACCAAAGTCCATTAAAGTCAAGAGCAAAGTTTTACCGGCTGCCAGAACTTTTTACGAGCTTTCTAAGAGCTATCAGCTGCAGCCTAATACCTTAGGTAAGGAGGGACAGACCGTTATCGACAAATTAACGTGCAGATTGGGGATTAGAGAATCTAACTCGCTGGCGATGAGGCTTGCAAGAAAGCTGGCCCTGAAAGATGGTTCTTACGTTGGCGGAGTCCTCCGTCTGCTTGTGGCCCTCTTCTGCGACCTCCGGGGCCGTGGGCACCGAGACGGGCAGCAGAGGTGACCTGGCTTTCCCTGCCAAGCCAAGGGATGCTGTTTTAACCTGAGCCTTGGGGAGGTTAGGCCCTGGAAGAAGAAACAAAAGTCACATTGAGAACCTGTAGGTACGGAAAAGGGGATGGCAGTGAAATTTGGGGATTCTAGGCAAAAATGCAGCTGGTTTTACCATCGCTGCTTGTGTTTTCAGTTGTAAACGTAACAGTCCCCTTCCTAGAGAGACACGACTTCTTCCTGGAGGAGCATCAGAGCCAACACAAACACCTTCTAAAAACTCCTCAATTATATTTCGTGGGCTCCGCTCCCGAAAGAGGACTCACAGTCACAGCAGGTCTGCAATTTTCTCTTGACATTACTTTTTGACGAAGAATGCCATTCTGCAAAAACCAGAAGTTTTCATATGGAAACTTGAAATTTTCCTGGGAAAAATACCTACAAACCCGGTATTCCTGGAAGATAATGAAAACCTGGGCTCCGTGGCCCCTGCCTGGCAGGGAACTGTCAGTTTGACGATGTGTTTGAGGGAGAAAGTGAGGCCGAAGAGCAGAGAGCAGTGGCCGGGCTGGGGGAATGGCAGTTATTTCCATGGTTCTCGTCTACTTTTGTTTCTAACCCCCTCAAGCTGACAGCAGCCCTCCGGGTGGGTCACGGAACAAGCTAAAATAAAAATTGTATTTCAACTTTCTCCAAACCAACCCAAGTTGTTTCTGACTTTTTATCCCAGCTTGGAAAGAGGGGGAAAAAAATCAAAATAGAGTTACTTTTTTTGACAGAAAGGGACTTTTCTTAAGCATCTCTGCTGAAACTCCTGCCCACCGCACCGAGCCGCACTACTGCTGCGTGGCAAAAGCGGTGTCAGCAGCAGCATGGTTTGAAGTGCTGCCCTTTAAAGATGCACCGACTGAGATGTCTCAGCTCTCTTCTAGAGGAAATTAAAAATTCTTTGCCTCTTTTTAACGATTTGAAACATCAAAGAATAAAACCTTTGTCCCGGCTGATCTGCCTCCACTCAGCACAAGGTGCCTGGCTCTAGGCAAGACTCTGCTGAAGACACAAGGGCTGTCACTTGAAACAGAAGCACATAAGACATTGATTTTAAGTACACTGGGATAGTTTTAAAATTAAAATTGCCACACAAAGCCAAACTGAGATCATGTATCTCACGCATCATAGATTCAAGGCCAAAAATGGGGAGGGGAATTTCAAGCTTTCTTGCTGCCAGAGTAATCCTGCTCCCCCTGAAGCGACGGCTTCAACGTCTCTACGACCTGCATAAGGCCAAACTCACTCCAGAGAGTGTCTTTGGCACTTCTTTCAGCCACCTAGGTCCCCCACATTTATCCTTCCCACTTTCTATAGACTTTAAACCACTTTGATGCCTGCTTGTGCCCTAAGGCAAGTTTCATGTTCTTATCTTTGAATATGCAATCTCCAGGCTGATACCTGCTTGGCAAGGGGACATCACAGACCAGGGACTGTCAAATCCCCCCAGCCTCCCCACCAGGTAACAGCAGATCCCCTCTGGCACAGGAGGTGACTCTGGAGTCTCACAGGGCAGGGTTCCATCTCCCATGGGACTTGGGCACAATTTGTATTCTGCTCATTTGACTCCCGTTGAAATCAAGAAGACGAATCATAAAGAAATAGCTTTTTCCTATATCTTTCCTCCACTACGACCTTCAGCAAGTTCCCTGCCTTTTTTCTATTAAGAAAATCATAGAATCATAGAATGGTTTGGGTTGGAAGGGACCTTAAAGGTCACCTAGTTCCAACGCCCCTGCCATGGGCAGGGACACCTTCCACTAGACCAGGATGCTCAAAGCCCCGTCCAACCTGGCCTTGAACACTTCCAGGGATGGGGCATCCACAACTTCTCTGGGCAACCTGTGCCAGTGCCTCACCACCCTCACAGTGAAGAAGTTTTTCCTTCTATCTAATCTAAATCTCCCCTCTTTCACTTTAAAGCCATTACCCCATGTCCTATCACTACATGCCCTTGTAAAAAGTCCTGCTCTGGCTTTCCTGTAGGCCCCGTCAGGTACTGGAAGGCTGCTAGAAGGTGTCCCTGGAGCCTTCTCTTCTCCAGGCTGAACAACCCCAACTCTCTCAGCCTATCTTCACACGAGAGGTGCTCCAGCCCTCTGATCATCTTCGTGGCCTCCTCTGGACTCGCTCCAACAGCTCCATGTCCTTCCTATGTTGGGGGCCTCAGAGCTGGATGCAGCACTGCAGGTGGGGTCTCACCAGAGCGGAGTAGAGGGGCAGAATCCCCTCCCTCGACTGCTGGCCACGCTTCTGTTGATGCAGCCCAGGAGACGGTTGGCCTTCTGGGCTGCGAGTGCACATTGCCGGGTCATGTTGAGCTTCTCATCAACCAACAGCCCCAAGTCCTTCTCCTCAGGGCTGCTCTCAATCCATTCTCTGCCCAGCCTGTATTTGTGCTTGGGATTGCCCCGACCCATGTGCAGGATAATAATGATAATAACAACAGCCATCGCTTTAATAGGTGATTGTGCTTATTAGAGATATTAAAAAGGCATCAGCCTCAGTACGTGAAGCAGGCTATCAGCCATTGCATCAGAATTGGACCCAAAAAGAGAAAAATAGCATCTTGAGACATGCCAGCCATAAAATGTGCGTAGAGGAAAGGCTGTCCCAAGGATGAGCCACAGGACAAGTTTGTACAAGGATGCCCATGGCTCTGGAGCTGAGACGCAGGGACCAGGAGCATGGGAGATGCCTCCATCCACATGGGACGCACACAGGCTCGCTCCAAAATCCACGTCTCCGATCAGAAACCCACCCAGTTTCCATGCAAAACCAAACCGTCTTTTTACAAATCTTAAGCTTAAACACCTATTTGTTTTCTTCACCACTAGATTCCCACCCGATTACCTCTCTTTTCTTACAGATCGTTAACGTATCATGGAAGCAATGCTCCTGCGCCCGGAGTGGCTCTGCCTGGAGAATAACTCCAGCGTAGGAAGGCAGGCAGCTGCTGCAGCTGGAGCGGCTGCAGCTCTCGCTCCCCAAATCCCAGCAAATCACTGCAGTCGTGACAGCTCGCTGTATCCTTACAGCTCCAGCGAGCAGCCAGGAGACAAGAGTTGCAGATTAATTTTCCGGTATTTCAAAGAATTGCATTTATATTTTTAATTAGTTTAAGGCAGAGAAAACACAATGGAGCAGAAGACAGAACAAAATCCCTCCCAAAATCCAGTTGCCAACAGCCTGTTCATTAAAAGTAAGTTCCAGTAAAGAGCTGCAAGACAGGCGCAGAGAGGGAGAGACTCACAAACACCCTTTCTGTAAGGCTGAGAATCGCAGATAACTCCCATTTAGCTGAGGCTATGACCGCATGAAAGCTCAATACAAGCTAAAAGAGATCGCCATAAAGATACGCTCACTCTTCCAGCTCCAGTTTAATAGCTCAAAGACTTCTTTAATAACTGGGCCTTCAAACTTCCCTGTATCTCAGAGGAAGAGTAGAAGATACAGCTATCCCCAAAGATTCAATCTTCTAAGTACTGCACATTCAAATCAGTTTTTTTTAAAAAAGGAAATGTTTTTCACTTCCATTTCTTAATAAGAAAAGCTTATTTCCAAAGAAGAGGCGGGGGGAATATGCACACACTAGCACTCGAAATACGCACCCAGCACTTACACACTGAGAAATGTGAGTGATTCTAGAGCCTGGTTCTAAAAACCAAAGCGATCACGCTAGCATCAAAGGCAAATGACCTCTAAGCTGCCTGGTGCAGAGACTGTAGCTTCTCAACATTTTTTTTTCCCCAGTGCTTTGAAAAGACCTGGAGCGCTCAGCAAAGAAGTGAACTGCAGCTCTGGCCCCTGCGGCTGGCAGCTGTGGAGGTATTTCTATTCTAGGAGCGCTCGCGTGCCCTGCTAAAGAGAGATCGATCTGATTCGTGTCACGGGGAAGCTGGATTGCGTCCTGGGATATCACTGTGACGTGCAGAATAAATCATAAGACACAGCCACCGCAGAAAATGGCATCCATGCTGTGTATTGGTTAGAGAATGGACTCAAATAGGCTTTTTTTACAGAAGCGACTTCGCGTTGCGACTCGTTTCATTTTCGTGGGCTGGTGGAGAAGTAAATATTTGATGTGGTGGTGAGGAGCTCATGTGAAATGCAGAGTATGTTGCTGTTGTAATCCTCTGAATCTCGTGGTAAAAATCATGTTTCTCATATGTAACTCATTAATTGTAGTAATTGGACTTAAAGACCCACTCTTCTGCACACAGACAGATGTTCCCTCCTGGATATTGTTAATGAGAAGCCATAATGATGATTAGTAAGTTCAGTTTGTGCATCTTTTTGCCCTTTAGCTCACAAAAGCAACAGGCAAATCATAACGCTCATATCTAAAATGAAGCTGAGAAAATTTTCCTTATGCATAGCTGCATATTTCACGTTCTTCAGCAAATGTTTTACAGCAGTGACCGTTTTCCAAGGTAATGCCTGTAACACGGAATTAGTACCACAGTTGAGCCCTCTTCCCCCAAAGGACCTTAAAAAGACCAAGCAGGCCTCTTGAAGAGAATGCTGGATGCAGAAGGTTGACATGCTAAGTAAACGAATTTATGCAAATGAGCAGATAATTAAATTAAAATCACTTTGGTTTCTAATGTTCGCCAACTCAGCGGGAGTCTCACAAGGACAAAGGAGGAAACCTTGGAACCGGGGCCTCAAGAGGCAGAAGACGCCGATACCGATCAGGTGTAACTCTGAGCAGCCCCAGCATGGCTTTACTGTTTAAAAGTTTCATTTTCTCAGCAGGGTTATTAAACTCTTCATTGGCTCATTAGATAGATGATATATGGCTACCAGGTGCAAATCCCAGCGACCACCGCCTCTCCGAGGCCCATCCTGAAGCATCATCCTCGGTATTTCAGGAGCACTGCACATCAGTGCAAGTCAAGTCAAAAAGAAGCCTAAATCTCTACGCGTTTGTGCATACGAGGCCATATGTTATCGTGGTGGACACCAAGTAAAACCAATATAGCATCCATCCTCTCGATAGCAGTACTTTGGGAGAACTACTTGGCGTTATTTTATTTTGAGATATGTCCAACGGGACACGAGATGATGTACTCAGCCAGGTGAGAACAACTCATTTCAGGGAGAGGGCTCAGGGTTTCTGCTGTGCGCGTTGCAGGTTTTCAAAGGCCAGTCCCTGGCAACGTGGAGCACAGAGAGCTGGAAACTCAGCAAATGCCAAAAAATGCTATGTTTGCACTCAATGGATCTAGGGTCCGTATCAAACTTGAAGACCAACAATTCTTGCGTGGTTCATGCGGTCCAGGCATTCTGGGTGATGATGCGAAACGGTGTCCTGGAAAAAAAGAGTTCAAGTGGAGAAAATGGAGATGAACGCAAAAATGGAAAGGAGCTAGTTTATGGAGACACAGCAAGAAATCATGCTCAATGGAGAATACTGGAGTAGAAGGCGGCTACCAGTGGAGTTCCTCAAGATCCAGATCTAGGACCTATTCTTAATATTTTGATACATACAATAGGTGTGTGATTACAAAATCTATTACTAGCAAAAGCTTGGAAAAATGGCTGGAGCTGGAGTAACACGAAGAGAACTGCACGGACCTTTCTGTCTTTCTGCTGCTCAGCCAAACTTTCAGAGTTTCACAGCAGGAGGCTAGACCGGGTATCGCATCCCTTCGGCTGAATTTCACATCGCTTCAGCTGTTTAAAAGTGAGGGATGAGTCTCTGCTGGTTCTATCATCTCCCTCGGTCATCTATGGAAAGAAGCACCTTCCAAAGTCTGTGGAGCAGTAGGGCGAATTGTCTTTCAGAAGATCCTCTCGCTCCTTTGGCTGCACAGTGAGCTTACGTGACTGGCACAGGGCGGACACCTATTCATCAGAAGTCTAAAATTAGCTAGGAATGAGTTGTATCTCCAAGAAGAAGGCACGGGAAGTTTCGCCATGAATTCTGCTGGGTCTAACAGAAGGAAAGAAGGGAAGACAAAAGCCTGGACACTTCTGATTTCCAGCCTACAAGTGGGTATGTGCCTCAGAGAAGTCAACTATGATCTTTGGATGTGAGAAGGAAGCAATATTTCGCAGAAGCCAGGTAAATAGCAATGCCATTTTACAAAGCATTGGGAAGATCCTATCTGGAAAGCTCTGTACAAGCCTGAGGACTTGCACGCAGCAAAAAATGAACTGTACAAAGCGTTGAGAGGGGTTTACTAACTGCCAGCAACACAGAGGAAAAGTCTATACGATAATCTATATATGGAACAGAAAATGTGATGGAATCAGCTTTGCCTGTGAATCCTGCGCTTCTCAGAAAGATTGCAGGAATTTGCTTTCATTAGGTGGTAATGCAAAACTCAAAAGCAATGAGAGTCTTCCCATTAACCTCCGTGAGACGTGGATCAAGCTCGCAACGCCAACGCGGTCTTCACAGAGGTCACTAACAGCTGGGCTTAGGAAGGACATATCTAGGCTAAAACATCAGCTAGTGGCCACAGTTATAGAAAGGACATCTAGCATTTTAAAAAATGTTTATCTTCCTAATATTCTGCTCTCGGTAAACATGTACCATCATCATCAAACACAATGTGTGACAGCAGACAGGACACTGGAGAAACTCTGAAAAGAGGATTTTGCAGTCAGATGCATTGCGCTGTATATGGGCTACTGGTTCCAGTTTTTAACCTGCAGCCATTTTAGTCTATCGATGCCAGAGTCGGACAAAATGCTCTGTTCAAAGCTGATGTCTTTGTTGTCCATTTAGGATTTTCAACAAAGCAAAAAGTATTTTGGATCAGGCAAGGTATTTGCAGGCACGTCTCATAAAATCGATTTGGAAGCTTAAAGAGAAAATTTCCAAACTGGGGATACAAATATATTCTTATGTTCAATAGCCCAACAGACAGGGCATGCATCAAAGATGTGAAGCTGAAGATCTGCAGTTGAGGATCACCTGGTTTGAGGAGGCAGCTGAAAACAGATCTATCTCCTGGGGTGCAAACAAGCCTTTGTCTTCATAAGAACTGAAAGGATTCTTGGAGGATGAAGAGTACCAAGATGAATCCTCTATAATGAGACTGTAAAAGTCAAAATAAGCTGCAGAAATCAGAAGGTAATGTCAGACTTGTAACTAAATAAAGATAATCTTTTCTGGCCCAGCATCTCACACCTTTTCCACAATTTTTTTTCTATCCAACAGGACAAAAGACAAACACTATGCATGTCATCACCTAGAGCTGCTTCTAGCAATGAAGATCTGCAGGCACAGCGGAATCTACAAGGACGCTCCCACAGAGATATGTCATAGCTTGCAAAACTGAAAGCGATCAATCTGGAAAATTAAAATTATTTCAGAATTTTGTCTGTCGCAGGAGATTGGCAGCTTGAACTTCAAGGGTGGGGAAGGAAGGCTGTATAGCAATGCAAAGCCAGATATTTTCCCTATTAAGGAACCAAAGCTGGTGGGGTATACTGCTGATCTTGCAGTATGAAGAGATAATTTTCTCGTACAAGTACAAGAGAAAATCACAAAAGGATCAAATGCCACTTACAGGTTATTTGATATTTCCACCAGTAAAAACAAGTGACAGTTTAAATGACTTAAAAGTTGAAACAGAAAGATGAGAATAACATGTAGAAGTGAGCTTACTTGTAGCTCCATGGCAAGATGTTCCTGTTTAAGTAAGATGGTGCCTCTCAGGGGATCAGAATATGTAACTATATGAAAAACATTATTTGAAGACTCAGCTGTTTTACATTACAGGTGGCAAAAAACATTTTTCATCGAGAAATTGAGTTTCTAAAAATGATTTTTAGGGTGATAATCAACGGAGGCTTGGCTCGTTCCGCAAGGGAAGATGTTCTAGAAAGAGGCAAAGTTTAATTTAGAAATATTTGATAGTAAGAGAAATAAACTAAAAAGAGAAATAAAACACAAAAGAGAAAGAGGTCATTTAATCACTCTCCAGAATACGGTACCAAGCAAGTACTGGGACTGCCTGTTGGGGAAGCTTTTGAAATAGCACTGACGAACTTCACGCATTTTTACGCGCTACGGCTTCAAAATAGGTATGGAAACAGTGAGTTTGGAAAGGACACTTCAAGACAAAAACAACACAGACTGCTCAAATACGGGGAAACGTGAGAGAGATTTGGTCTCTGTCTTCTCAGCTGCTCTTCATGTTTTTATTCTATTTGCTGGAAATACTATGTGATAAATAAGTGTCAGGGCAAAAGTGGCTCGTTGGCTGCAACCGCTCAGTGATAACACACACAGCCCCAAATTAATATGGAGAAATTCTACAGGCAGCGGAAAAAGTTTTATTTCTCTGCTTATGAAACACAGGAAGATACAATGGCCCATCATTAAATCTTTCTACGTATTTACAGTATCATTGTCCAGATAAACATTTTTTAATGATTTGATTGCTGCCTCATATTGAAATAGGTAATGTATATAAAAGAGGAATCAGTTCATGTATCCAGACAAGCACCTAAATCCACACTTCGCTTTACACCTTCCAGTAGTCCTGTGGATTTTAATGAGACAATTCAGGTGTCTCAAGTTATCTGCATGCTAATTAAACTTTACTGGACTGCGGCCAGATTTCTCTAATAGACAGGACTGACCCATGACACTTCTCTGTCGATATATCTCCCAGATGAATGGAGAAAGCTTGTTTTCAGAAAAAAGAAACGTGGAAGAAAAAAGAATTTCAAGACTGAAGGAGGGGGCAGGCAAAGGCTTATGAAATAAAAGAATCATTTTTCTTTGACTCTGGGAGTTACTAGTGCAAAAAACTAGGATTTCAGAATAAAAGGTTGAAGAATGAATCATTTCCATATTTTCAGTGAATTTATAGGCCTTTCTTACTGTAGACTATGATAAAGAGAAGTCCATAATCTCATTTACAGTCATCGTTAAAATAAGAAAAAAAAACCCTACACCAGAAAGATTTTTATACCCTATTAACAAAAGAGTTCTTAGTTGCCTTCAAATTCAATGACTGAATTCAGATGAGAAGCAATAGCTTTCCATTTGTGTTTTATATTGGCACCGGGATTTTTTTTCTGTGAATGGTAAACTTCAAAAAAAAAAAACCCAAAAAACCCAAAGGACCCACAATTTGGTTGTATAGCTAATTAATTAGAGCTAATCGATTGTGCAGAATAAATGCACTCCCAAATTAACTCCCCACCTTGCACGAAAGGGGATTAAACACTCTACAAAATGGATAGCAATTAAATGCATAAATCTAGCACCAGAGGGTTCTAAGTTCATGTCTCCAAAATTTGCCTAATTTGCAGCCAAAGGTTTTATTCTTGGAATTTCGATCTCTAAACGCTCCACCTGAGAGCCGATAGGCAAGACACTTGTGTAACAGTGACTTTACCAACGCTCCTGTGAGGAGTGGTTTATTTTCAGCACGACTGAAAATTCTTTCTATATTCTTTCTATATTCACTCTTCGAAGGATCACTGTAATCTCAGCATCTACTGAGGCCCCCAAACCCTTGCTATTTGAGATTATTATGGCCCAGGATTCACTGCTTAATACCAATACACCCTTTTTTCCTCTTGCTTTCATCCCTTATTTATTTGACCGTTCGCTCATGGTTTTAACATTGGCTTTACAAACCCTCACTCTTATCTTGGTTTTGTGGTTCTTTTAGTACAATAGCTATAGGAAAAAAAAAAAGGCAGCACAAAAAACACCTCACGGAGCTCATTTTCTTATCAGGCTTTCTTATCCCATTTGGTAATGAAAACAGTGTGTGGGTCAGCCTGGATATGGGAAGGATTTGTACTAATGGCCAGGCAATATCCAGCTGCTGCTTTTTATGCAGGGATGTTTACCGCCCGATTTCTTCACCTCACTCTTCGCTTTTACTCCCCAAGCCATCTGACATTGCAAATACAAGATATTTTTCCAAAGCAGCAAAGAAATACATCTCGAGCAGTTCAGCTGCAGTGCAACCTTTCTCCTGCACTCCCAGCCCGTAGCCAGCTTGGGGCATAGCCTACAGCTTAGCAGGAGGAAGGAAAATCAAGCTTAATTTTGCTGTACAGTGAAGTGTTTTTTAGCTCTGGGGTATCACTGAGTGATTCCAGGAAGACCGAGAAGATGACAATTTGGATTTCCAACTACACTTTTTTGTGTAGCAATAGAAAGTAGCAATAGAAGGAGTAGCAATAGAAAAAATGCAGCATTTTTACAGTCTCACAAAAGATACGGGAGCCTGAAAAGGCTGAAATTTTAGAACCGTGACACACTATGAAAACCACCACTTCACAGGCGGTATTTTCTATCACCTCACACCTGCTTCTGCAGAAGAAAAATGACCTCCTAATTCAGGTGCAGCTGATCATCAAGACCTAAAAGGAATTTTCATTTGTGAGGGTTAAAAAAAAAAAAAATCTTTCCCATCCATTTGTGGAATTTATGTCAGATCTATAATGCAATAAGCTCAACTCTCCATCAACCATTTTCTATTTAGCCTGAATGGGGACTAAGTCAAATCACTTATATGCCCATATGTATGATTTGCAAAGAGGTGCGAGTGCAGCCACAGTGGGGACTGGAAATACCATGGAGTGATTCTCATGCCTTCAGAGTAAGTATTAGGAACCTCAAGCGCTCAATCACAAAGCAGTGATGAAAAGGTGAGATGTCCTATAAAATATCAACGGGAAGGGCTTAATGCGAAGAGTTCAGATTTACTGGGCTCAAGCAAAAAAAAAAAAAAAAGGGGGGGGGGGGAAGAAGAAAAATGCCAGATTTTAGCTCTGGATTAGGCTGATGTCATGACCCAAAACCAGAAGCACGACCTTTTAAATATTTATTCATATCCTCACGGCAAAATCCCCCACAACTGAATAATGATCTCTGTATATCTTTTTTATGAACCATACGATAGAGTTTAACAGCTAATTATAACACCACTATGGAGATCTACTGAATAGGTAAAATATTGGAGGAGATACCTCCTTTTAGCACCAGGTCAATCAAAGCCAAGAAAAAGCCCCGTGCTCATCTATTCTCTGGGCAGGATCCAAAAATTAATTTCGATACTAATATCGTATGAGGGCAAGCGCTAGACATCAGCTTCAGGACCATAATCTCAATGTACAAATACATCTGGAGCTTCGGCGTGCAGTCGGCTGTGGGGCAGGCGGTGGGGCTGGTTGAGGACCGGAGGACATCACTGCCTGGCATTTCCATACAAGCTACTCTAGAAAAGGAGCTCTAAAACTCATCGGGCTAGATGGAAGAGAGGCTGCAAACCAGCAATGAAGGGATTTCAAGGGCAAGGTCCACTTAACTTCAGGTTCCTGCTTTTTAAAGTCTTTGCTGGAAATCTCTGGATCAACCTCTGCAGTTCTCTGCTGCTTTCTCCCCTTCTGAATTCTGCAGGATTGTTCCATGAGAGTTATGTATTGTCTGAGGGGATAAGACACCCAATTGACATGCATTTAAAAAATAGGACAGCAAAGCAAAGAGTAGTTTAATTGGTTTAAGTGATGATGAGTCCATTACTTATTGCCCTATTACTTTATTACAGAGGACATGTAAAAACGTCTTGAGTTTCAGAAAATGTAATGAAAAATTAATTAATTCTATCTATCTGATTAAGGAAAGTAACAGTTTTTCCAACATGGGAATTTGCTAAGAGCCTTTTCAACCTGAGACGTCCGTAAGTGGGGTATAATTAGCAGACGTGGTCCATAAGGGAATTTGCTCAGCTGGCCCGCAGAGAGCTCAGCCACTTCTGCTCTGCCAGTGGGGACGAGGGAGGAGTGCCTGTGCAGGGACGTGCCAGTCATCTTTTCTAGGAGGTCTGTTCAAATAGAGAAATACATCACAAGCTTTGTAAAGGCACAAATATCTTCAAAATTTCCCTTTCATGGGTATCTAACTATGGCTGAGATATCAGCCACGTATGTTCAGCCTGGAGAAGAGAAGGCTCCAGGGACACCTTCTAGCAGCCTTCCAGTACCTGACGGGGCTGCAGGAAAGCTGGAGACGGACTTTTTACAAGGGCATGTAGTGATAGGACATGGGGTAATGGCTTTAAAGTGAAAGAGGGGAGATTTAGATTAGATATAAGGAAAAACTTCTTCACTGTGAGGGTGGTGAGGCACTGGCACAGGTTGCCCAGAGAAGCTGTGGATGCCCCATCCCTGGAAGTGTTCAAGGCCAGGTTGGACGGGGCTTTGAGCATCCTGGTCTAGTGGAAGGTGTCCCTGCCCACGGCAGGGGCGTTGGAACTAGGTGACCTTTAAGGTCCCTTCCAACCCAAACCATTCTACGATCATGCTCATGGGTAGTATGAAATACTCAGAATTGCTGGTGAAACGAAGCGCTTTTTCTTGACATCTCTTTTTTTAATGCTTTCTCTCTGCACTCCCATTTTAAGTGAAAAGAAGAGACATCGGGGTTCCAGAGGAGTGGGATTCAGGAGTGGGTACTGAAAGAGCAACCTAGTTTTGAGGGATCATGTGCAGGACCTGGATCAGTTCTGCACACCCCACTGCCCAGAGGCAGGAAGAGAAGTTAACATTTACAAAGGAAATCTTTCTACAAGAAACTGGGAAAGGAAACAACATCAGTCTGGCTAATGACTCTGAGGACAAGCACACTGAGAAAAGCAAGAGAAACCATACATAGAGGGGAATAAATAGCCCCCAACACCACAAAATAGCCCGAGGCAGATCAGAAATGAAGTTATACACAATTCTAAAACGTAAAAATTGTGGTTTCAGTATAACAGTGAATACAATAGTTTGAATGCCATATATAACCCAGCAACATGTTTTCGTCTACGTAACAGAGTCCAGAAAAACAGATTTTTTCATTGCTTTAGCGTCTGCTTTATTTATTTCCATTGCTTTATGGCAGACTATTGCCATAAACTTTCAGTTCTTAATGTTGCCTAATAACAAAGTTCTACACATTTTTTGTAGGAAACATGGCTTCTGCTTACGTGAGATTACTTACTCAAAAAAAAGGGCAAATTTATGCTTCGGGATGACAGGATTCTTTATGAAGATAAGTCACATGCCCCGACTTCCTCTCTCTTTACCACGCCTCCCAGTTATAATGGTTAAAATGGAAACTCTGATTGACTTAAAGAACAAATAGTCCTTTCGAGGTCACCAGGCTTACTCGCTAGAGTAAGGCAAGTAGAACTGGATCCTCACAAAGTAAAATGCAGGACTACATGAAGATGAATGGAGTCTGCTATATATAAAAAATAATTCAGCAGCACTATTTGGCAAAAGCAGTTCTCCAACAAATAAGGATTTATCTACTTCTGCCTGCTGTCAGAAACTGGATTACTTGCTGATGGATAGCAGGTGCTTCCAGTAAAAATGCAGAGATGTTTTGGTAGCTTGCTTGTTGCAAACGTCGACCTAACATATGCTGTATGGCAAGAAAGCTATGCTCGGAAAGCAGCATTAGAATAGAAAAGAGTAAAGCTGAAATCTCAAAGGTTGTCTGAGCCAAACTGGAGATTATCCAAGCTAAAGGAGTAGGGCAAACAGTTAAAATGAGATACCAGCCTGCAAACCCTTTTTTTTTTTTTTTTTCTTTAATAGCTCTAGTAGTTAGGTTACAAAGGCAAATATTGTTACTCAAATCATACCACTTCACGTGAAAAACAATTCCAGCACTGGGCCTACTTTACGAACAAAGCAGATACCATATATATCATACAAATGTCCTCAGCTGATCCAACGGCAAAGTTTTAAAACAGCTCTCTAGAAATGGTGCTGCTCTGGAAACCAACCCCAGAATGAGCTGGAGAGGCACCGTTCCCTCTTCCTCTGCCGTGCCGCCCACCCACGAATGAATGTTTCGCTACAGCCATACGCAGCCGTTTAACCTAACCCTGCAACCAGCCCACAGCCTCGTTCAACAGCGGCACTACTCTACAGCCTTTATTTTTTGAAAATAATAATTTTCTTGCTGTTCCTTGCACGCTTGCTATTTAATTTTTAAGTAGGTTGCGCACTGCAGTGGATCGCCGTCAGTTCTTTTCCAGCATACATAAATAGGCCTTTCATTATTGAAAAGGCAAGCCTTGAAACAAAGAGTCAAGCTTTGGCACTGGTTCAAGTTACTGTAGCATAACAGGAGACTGCAAACAAGACCAAGTGATTAATTTGGCATCGCATTTAATTCATTTTTATCACTTACTTGTTAACTCTGATTTCAAGCTATTGCCTTGTCCTGAATTTTTATTCCAGGTTGTCAGAATGAAATACTAGATTATGCTCATAAAATTGTATATATCCACTTCCCATTCCGCCAGAACTTGCAGATATTTCTTCAAGGTATGGGACAGTCTTGCGCTCTCTATTTTTTCCTGAACCGGAAGTCGGTGGTTCAGATGAATGGTACCAGAGACCTTCCTCCCATCGCTCTTACCTGTTTGCGACAGAAGTGGTGTGTAAGGGACTTTCGGTTCTATTGCACTCATGGGCGGAGGTAGCAAGGGGTTGGCGAAGCTGCGGAGAGGGTGCGTAGGGCGGACGCAGGCGGTGGGGATGGTTCTGCTCGGGGCGTCCTCATTGTTGGAGTGCTCAGGCTGCGTCTGCGGTAGCAAGGATGGCTGCTGTGGTGCTGGTCCTTCGTTTACAGCTGCAAGAGAACAGTCAAATTAAAAAAAAAAGAATGAAAAAACAAAGAACTATTATTGATGTATTTTTTAATGTCCCATTTCCTCCTTTTATGGTCATTTTCAGCAGAAGGGACAGCATTAGCCTCCACCCTCCAAGAAGGTGCAGGAAATGTGTAAACCGTTCCATCAAAAGTTATTGGCAGATGAATTAAAAATCAGATGTTCCCCAGGGCAGCCGTGTGCCATTTGAAGCTCAATACATCTTCCTTTGAACAAAACCCCAAACCCAAGCATGATATTTTTATCTCCTTCTCTCTATGCGCTTTTAAATGTTAAAAATCAATAAACACATAAATGCATCATGTAGAGATTGAAACAAGCTACGATTACGGAAACTCATTATATTCAGCACGACGGTACTGTTCTAGTCATAGTGGAGAAAAGCTAGAGACAAAGAAAGGACTTAATTAATTTCCACATAACCAATCACCAATATTGTTTTTCCTTGAGACAGCTGTAACATTTAGTGTGCCAAAGCAGTAGGTTGCTGTTTTATTAGCCTATATTCAAAGTCAATTCTTCAGAGATTCAAATGTTCCATGTCAACCTTCTAAAATATAAGACAGCTTCCCTATGTTCTGCGGGGTTTCTTAAAAGAAGCTTTCAGTAACAACCTCTGTCATGGACTTTCCATGCCAGAAAACAGAAGCAAACATAGTATTAAGGAAAACAAAGGTTGAGACAAAGAGAAAAGCCCTTTAGAAACCCTCTAGAAGCCCTCTAGATTTCTACAGCCCTCCAGAAACCCCTGTTGTACCCAAACTATAAATTACAATATGATTATGATTGTACAGGAGTTTTCAGGATGGGTATGGTCCACAGCGTTGTCTAACATCACCAGTACTCTGAATGCAGAAAAAGGTTCTCGTGAAACTTATTAGATGCAAAATCTTCCGATCCTGTAGTCTAAAATTAGAGTATGGAGCGTGCGCAGTGAAGAAGACGCTGCGTAGGAAGAGGGATAGAAGACAGCAAGAGGCGGGATGCACGCTCACACATCCCGATGGCATCGCCCAGGTTTCTGGCACTGCTCTCTACCTAACACTTGGTCAAGAAGAGAAACTCACTGCTGCTGCTGTTTCCACCAGGAAACAATACTGTACCACATTACTCAGATTTTAAGAAGTTTAAGAAAATAAGCAAAGACAGAAAAAAGAATTCCAAAGAAGACAGATTATTTTGTTCTTACGGTAAGGGAACTGTAACTGGAATAAGCAATCTTCAAAGTTTTGAAAACTTTAAAATCTTTAAAATCTCTTTAAACTTTAAAATCTCTTTAAACTTTAAAATCTTTAAAATCTCCGAAACCAGGACACTGACCACTATGCCTACCATGAGAAGCCGAACTAGTTAAGAATTAATTACAAGGAGGACTGATAAGGCTAAGTCTGCTGTGGTGCTTTATGGAGGGCAGCAAGAAGTTCATTTCCCCACGCCACAGGCAAGAGCCTGCCATTTCTACTTCTACTTTCTTCCTATTTCAGGACAAGAATAAGCGAATTGGATCAAAACCACCATCTCCTAGCTTCTTTTCCAAATCCTGCATCATGAGTGCCGTTGAGGCTTCCCCGGAGCTCGGGTCCGTGGCCTCTCCTGACCCTCTGCCACCTTCTGCCCTACTGCCCCAAGGAGCAGCACTGGCGAAAGTTCTCCCCTTGGTGAGAGTGCCCGCAAAGCCTGACATTATTTGCAAGCAGAACAGTGGAAGGAAGCACGCTGGTTAGTGAAGAGCCTGATCACAACAGCAACTTCTTCAATTTGAGCGTGTTGGTGGTGTCCAGTGTCTCCACAGTATCTATGCCAGCCAGGATGGCTCACAGCACAACAGTTAATCATGCAGCTTGTGGCAGGAGACGGAAATCTAGGAAAAGCTCAACCTTTTACTAAAGAAAACAACCTTCCTGACACACAGATATCAGAATTAGTTATTATACTGGGACCCAAAATGCTCTGGAGGATCTGGTTTCTTTCAAAGCCTGCTGCAACAACCAGAACTCGTTGTGCAAATAACATGCAATTACAGAGCCAAGTCAAATCTCAAGGCATTTTATAATAATTAATGTCAAAGTATATAAGTAATTACAATCTACTAAGTGGCAAAACAATTTTGAAAAATGGAAATGAGGATTTCTCCTCATTTCCACAGCCCCATTGCTTGTTCCTATGGCAATATCGCAGACATCCCTGGCAATACTGAACACCACGGATAGGAACCCAACTACAGGATCAGACCAAGGTCAAAATCATCTACAGTTTGTAAAAGTTTGCTCGACTGTGGGTCATTTTCCTTGTTTTCACCTTCAAGGCTCTTTGCGCTATCATGCCATTACCCTAGCTCTGCTTTTCAATTTCCTTTCTTGCCCAGCAGACCCCTCTCTGTTTTCTTCTCCGAGGAATAATATTCTCCTTAAGGGGGCCAGAGATATCGACGTTATTTGTAACAGGGTAGAGCAGAACGATAGTTTAGCTCATTCCACCCTTACCCACTGCTCACACATTCAAGAAGGTGCCACAGCGTGTTGCTGCTCTAGGCTACCATGGGCATTGGGCTCTTCTCTCCCTTCACCTTGTCCCCGTCGAGGAAGATGCAAAAGAGTCTCCTAGACGTATACATCTGAGGTTACAATGCTTTCTGGAGCAAATCCTTGGCGAGGCCTTTGCTTAAAGTAGAACTAAAGCCTTTTGTCTATGCTCTTAGCCTCAAAATGTCTTTCAACATGTTTGTCAAAGTCTGAACTTCCTATGGAGCCCAACGCCTTTCATTGTGTCCTTAAGGACAGCTCTTTCGGGATGCTCCTGATCTGCTTGGAGAAACAAGGAAACCAGACCCTTCTACTCGCCATCAAAAACCTCCTCGGTATTTTCTGCAGTGGTGCTCTCAGATAACAAGGCTTTATCAGCTAGCATCAGCATAACGGTCTCTGCATTAAAAGCCTTTCTATTAAATTAGTGTTCTAGCATATGGGTATGCTTTATCTTATGGATTTAGTTGTAAAAGCTGGAGACCTACATAACCATTATTACATAAAAGATTTCAGGTTATCCTCCAGCTATTACTGAAGAGAAAGCTGTGATGACTCTATTAAAATTAGAAGCTGGAGTTGGGATTTAAATATTGAAGGTAAGTGGTCTAATGAAGGTGCTTCATGCTTGAGAAGACTTTTTTCTAAAGTAAGACGTGCATGCTTGCCAACATAATGAGAACCATCAATCTGCAATTCACTCAAGTCCCTGCAGGAAGAGAGGATGGATTGTTTATTTGAAGGATGGATGAAGATGAGCACATCGCTACTGCTGCCTACATCGCCTACATCAATCCCCTGCCTAGCAGCCAGATATTTGCCTTCATACACCTCAACAGCAGCGCCCAAGAATTCTGATTATTTCTACTAATCCAATTTTTACCTTAGTTTTTTCACAGAAAGTACACTCCCAATTGACCTTTAAGACGAAGCAGATAATACGCTGCGTTCCAGTTGTGATCTTTTGCTCTTGAATTTAGTAACATATTTTGCCAGAGTAAAGAAAATATTATGCTATACATGAAGATCTGTTCTAAAGCCCAGTAAAACCAATTAGGGGCTCTCATTGCTTTGGAGAAGCCTCGGATAAAGCCCTACTTGCATTCATGTTATGTGTGAGGAACACTGAGAATGAGCTCGCTTTGAACTTCAACAGCCATGGACGCCGCTCACCAAGCAGAAGAATAAATATCTGATACAAAGTCTTTTGATCTTCCCTTTGCTTTTGCATAGCTGTTGGTTGGTACAATGCTGTTGAGCAGTTTAATGAATTGAGGTCTCCGAACATATTTTTACTTTGTATATCTTCTGTTAAGAAGTAACACTGGAACTATTTCCACTTGGATTTGTAGCTATTGGCTCTGCCGCAGTCTGAGGTAATGAAAAATGAACAGGGATTGAACACAAAAGGTAAGAGCAATTCAAAGTATGTGATGGTAGATGGGGACTTAAAATGACGGAACTTTATTCCGTTTTGCTAATGACTTTCTGTGTATTTTTGAACATATACAGGTTATAAATATCATGTGACCAAGACTATATACCTGTATAATGCTGACAAACCAGGGCCTCATTCCTTTTGGGATCTCTGGATGCTACTGTAGCACAAGCAGTAATATTTTTTTTGTATGTTTACTGTCAGGTTACTACCTTTGTGTAATTTTACGTACACCCCAAAGAATACTTGTGAGAAATACTTTTTAAAAATTGCTAACCTAAACCTGAATCATGGGAACATGGCAGAAGCATTTTTAAATCATATGGGGTTAAATCCAAAGAACTGCATACTGAAAAAAATAAATTGCTTTGCTGATGATTCTGTTTGTAGAGGAAAACACAGAAAGTGAGGTGCTAAACAGGACCTTACCCACAACTCCATTACAGCACTCATCCCACTTCTCTGAGCTGTGGCATCCCCTGCTGAAACCAAACTGGACCGTTGAAGAAAAAATGACCGTTTCCACTAAGACCAGAATGCAGCTACTGTGGAAGAAGGGATTTAAGCTTCCCAGCTGGATGGGCTCACAGTCCAAAAGCCAGCTCCAAGGGGAAACGTGCTCAGGAAATATTTGCTTCAGCGCATCTCACTTTAACAGATTAAGGTAGGTAAAGTTATCTCCGTTCCATAATACTTTTCCATGGCTACCTCAAGCGATTAATATAATTGTTTTATTGTTCGGGTTTACACAATTTTCAATCTTTCTTTTTAATACTAGAAAATAACATATCTTTATTTTAAAAAAAACATATTTCTTGAACATCTCCGACTTTTCATCATGTGGCTTATTAGGGCAATACGCTGATGAATGGCTCCCTCTAAAAAATGGTGCTTTTCGACCAGTTGTAGTCTTTAGGGTTAGCCCGAAGAAAAGTACTCTGCCTCCTGTCAAAGTGCGATCAGGATTGGACCAGAATACAGTCTGCTTCTGCTGCCCAGTGTGTGGGTGAGGATGGGGCCACCCCAATACCTCCCAAGGGGGAGATAGTTTCCTCCAGCTCTCTTCTTTCCCTACTGGAGACCGTGACGGCTCAGCATCTCCAATAGCTGTGGCGGAGGAAAAAAAAGAACTTCTTCCTTCCGTAACACGTGGCAAACTAGGCACGTCACCATCTTCTCCTACCTGTCTTGATAAAATTGTAAGCAGCGGGTGCGACGGAGCTCTGGAGGAGCCTGGAGGAGAAGGCAAACCGTGGGAAGGATTGCTGACCAGACAACAGTCACTTTATTATGGCTCAGAGATGTTTTGTGTCTGGAAAAAAATGATATTTAGCAATTGTATTTTATGGCTGGTAGCGTCATCGGCAGTAATCAAACAGGCAAGACAGCTTATTAGTCACACTCTGGCTGGGGCCTGACTCTCCTTTCCATTTGCTTTAGTTTCCTCTTCAATAGAACACTTGTCCTAAAGATAAGTTGCAGCACTCGAATCTTCAGGTCAATGGAAAAGGCCTTCAGAAACAGAGGAAGGTGTTCGAGCATTGTCTGTACGGCAGGATGCAGAGCAACACCCTTGCTAATGGCATGGCATATGATTTATTCAGGGATTGCTACATCTTGATCAATAGGGTGCTCGGTCACGCAGTACCGCAGGTAGGCTGCGTCTCGGAGGAATCATTGCCGGGTATTTCTTTTTCAGACACAGCTGCAATTGGTCAAGCGTCAAGTGAATTTTTTCACTGAGGGGTAACACACACGAAAAAAGCTTTAGGTATCGTCACTATAGCCTCTTTAACTGCTAGTTGCTCTCAACCGCGTGATCGTATTAAGAAAACGGCCAAAAAATAAACAAACTCAAAGTGTTAGAGAGATTTTGTTGATCTAGCCCCATTCTCTGCTGCGGTGAGGTGGTCAGCGAGGCAGCGGGAGGTGAACCACGAACGAAGCAGCTGCTTTTCAGTCGGCCGTGCTGGAGATTGACCGCTCTTCCAGTTGGGCTGACGTGGCCAGCGCTGGCATTCGGCCGCAACAGCACCGGTGCTGAGAAAAGCTTCAGGCATCATATTGGAAATACACTTTTATATCCCTTCATCCCTCCTCGAACTGAAAAGTAACGAACGCTGCCATTATCTAAACCTAGTGAACCGCTTGGCTGGTTGTGACAGTGTCAAATGTCACTCGAAAACAAATGCTATTTCCACGTTCTTCTCCGTGCCTTCGCTTCGTTGCCGTGGTGGTGAAAACGTAAGGCACAGCGAAGGAAGAGAATATTTCATTTGGAGGTATTTTGTGTGATCTGGGAGCTTTGGAAGGCAACGGCCTTTGCTGGAGAGCACAAAAGCAAGGGCTATAACAGGTTGTCATTGCACATTGTAATGGGCTTAGATAATTTTCGAAATACCACAGAGTCTTGATTACCCAGACCTCAATAATCTGAAACTAGCCGTTATCCAAGCAAGGTTACATCCACTGCTTTTGAATTATTTAATGGGAAATTGCCTAAATGATCTGAAATCGCCACTGCTTGAGCTTTTTCAAGGCCCATCAGGTCTTCTGAATAATTAAAGCTATTTTGTATTCAAGCTTCTGGCAGAAAACTTTTGTGTATTAGCAATTGTCTGTTCAACTTTCAAGCACGCTGCACTTGAAAGACTTGGGCAAACCCAACAGGCTTTCAAAGACATTCCTCTTTTTGAAAATCTCATCTCCAGTCTTCTACACATGCAAATCTGGTGGCCGGACCAGGCAGAAGCTGGATGCACCAGGGATGTGTGATTTTGGGGGTTGTGCCTAACCGATCCCTCAGCGATCACGTCCCAGCCAGCACTCTGTACAGTATTTACCACCTGAGCTGCCTGCATCTCTGAGGCATCAGCAGAACGAGGGAAACCTCCCTCACCTTCACAGCTGGACTTTGGATCTGCGGACTGAAGATGCTCAGGTCCTTTACGAGCCAATCGAGACGACGACGGCTGAGCAAACAATTCAGTCTTCAAATTTTTCTTCTTCCATCTCCATGATCAGGCAGGGGGTAGTTAATTTTTTTTTTTTTCCCCCCCAACATTTAATGCATGCCAAGCAAGAAACTGAATCTACTTTGTGCATTGCATTTGTGGTAGATTTGGTATTAATTTAAGCAGCAGATCAAAACCTGATGATGCCAGCGAGGCCCTCCAGAGGAAATTGCCATCTAGCTTTGAAAGGACCTCAGCAACCACACCGAAGAGAGGGGGAACGGCATTAGGGTGATGCCTAGGACACCTGAACCCACCTTTTACCTACAATCCCCCACTGGATTTCAATCACCCATCCCCAAAGACCTGTCTGAGCTGCCTGAAAGCAACAATCAAATAGGAGGAAAAAATCAGTCATTTCAAGATGAGCTCCCCGTGGACCAGCAGCACAGACTCTCTGTGACGTGAAAAAAATATGTGTACCAGATTGACATTAATCTGTCAATAATTCAGACTTGAGATGCAGTAGAGTTAAGGGAGAATTATAAGAAAATATGAGCCCTCGAACTATAATTAATATGCCGGAGCACGCTCGTTAGGCTTGAACAAAGAAGAGATGGCTGCCGGTGGGGAAGAAGCTTAAAGTAAGTTGTGAGGGTGAGGCTGGGGGCTCGCGTTGCGTGCGCGCACTGTCCCTGCACCGTGATAAGGTGAAGGCTGGTTATGGGAACACACAAACCACGACTCTATTCCTGCAGAGGAGCAAGTATGAATATTGAGCTCACTCGAGAGAAGAGACGAGTGAGGTGAGACAGGATAGCGGTATTCAAATGTATACAAGGATCTGCACAAGGAAGAAAATAAACTGCTCTCTATGCCTGCTATAATCGAAACAAGAAACAATTGGCTTACATTTTAGCAAGTTAAGATATTAAAGAAAATGCTTCTAGCAGTGAGGGCAGGTAAGCCTGGGAAGACGCTGTGTGGAGAGGTCGCGTAAGTGCTATCATGGACGATTTTAATGAGCGATGATACTGGATTCTGCCTTGGGATGAAGAAGCCCATGGCTTATCTAGCACCTTTCACACATGACTTATAAACGATGCTGTAAACTTTAAGATAGCCATTACAATCACTTCGAGCTCCGACTACATTAATTACACAGAGTGGCAAATTGGGCTACCTGCCCGAGGTCACGCAAGGCAGTAGCATTAGTGCCATCAAAGAGATCGCTAAAACCTTATCAAATTTATCTGGTTTATGCTCCTTCCACTTCAGTAAGCAAAGGCGCACTATGGAGTATATTTAAAAATATACTACGTAAAAATATCTTAACATTTTAGCAAGTTAAGATATTAAAGAAAATGTTTCTAGCAGTGAGGGCAGGTAAGCCTGGGAAGACGCTGTGTGGAGAGGTCGCGTAAGTGCTATCACAGATGATTTTAATGAGCGATGATACTGGATTCTGCCTTGGGATGAAGAAGAGCTCTTGAAGCCTGCATTTTTCTGGGAATATCCTTATGAATAAAGCAAAGGAAATTAAAGTACAGTGAAATGACTGACAGACCTGCAGAAAAGACAGGATTGGAGTAGAGATGCAGCGACTCTTAACTTTTGAGGTGGTCAGCACAGGTTGGAAATTGCAACTGGAGCTGCTGCTGGAGAAGAGGCAGCCCATGGCCGGTTGCTGTTACCCAGACCGGACTTATCCTCGCTCCTAAACAGCAGGGCAGCATGATTTGCGTTGGCTAGAGCTTATACACCCCAACGATAGAAAGCAACCGATTTCCAAGCACTTTAATAGCAAAGAGCAGAAGAAAAGCACTGTACTGACTTCTTCCTGCTCCAAAGGTCCTGTCCACAGAGAGGGTCGGGAACGGCACCGGCCGAAGGGTGAACTGTGGGTGCGGGTATCCACAGGTCGGGGACGGCAGGATCCCGGGGTACTGGGCACTTTCGAGTGTCGGCACCGGAATGGCACTGACCACAGCTAAAAGGAAAGAAGGAGAGAGAGATTAAATGAGCGCTTTCGGAAAATTAAAAAAAATTTTTAAAAAGTCCTTCGAGGGTCAGTAGGGAATCAGAAACAACCACGTTTCCAAAACAAAGTACCCAAATGCTTGGTATAAAACATGCCTCTGCCCACAGAAGCCACCTCTGTATACAGAAATGTGCCTCTTTGGTATACATTGCATAATTGCAAGTGCAGTCTGCAATTCCGTATCTGTAAAATTAAATAGCTTTTTGTCTGTGTTCCTGCTAGTCAGCCACATTTTGGGGGGTGCTTTATATCCCTTGACAAAGAAGTGAGAAGGAATGGATCAGGCAATTTAAGGCTTTATTTCAGTTGTCTAAGCGCAGGTCCCTGGTGCTATTTCTGATGCCTTAGGAGAGCCTGCTGCCCTCAGCCGCTGCTCTGGAGGAGTGTGGGCTCCTGCAACTCTTCCGTCACGGCTGCCAGCTTCACACCAATGTCCCTGACACCCTCGGATGTCTCCAGCCGCACAGGACCCCCGTGGTTACCCATCAGCTGAGGCTGTCTGGGCATCCTTCCCCACTCAGCAATGTCCAAACCTGTAAGGAAGGGGGGTGAGATGTGCCAGCAAACCAGTAGCTAAAAGTCTGAAGTTGAAGTTGAAGTTGAGTTCTTGAGTTCAATTTAAGGGAAACGCTTTGATTTGAAAACGGGGATCACCGCGTGATGAATTCAGGCTTTCCTGTGAGTTATCTCCTTTATTTTCAAGTCAATGCTTGAAGAGTGGGTGATAATAATGCCATACAAATCATAAATTTCTTTGTAGCTTTTAGGAAAAAAACTTGGAAGCGCTCATTCAAGTTTTGCCCAGCTAAACAATGAGCAGAGATTTTTGGCTCATTGATGATAAGGTTTGGCTTATCTAGCACCTTTCACACATGACTTATAAACGATGCTGTAAACTTTAAGAGAGTCATTACAATCACTTCGAGCTCCGACTACATTCATTACACAGAGTGGCAAATTGGGCTACCTGCCCAAGGTCACACAAGAAGCCCTGACGGTGCCAAGGCTTTACGAGGGTATTTTTAAGCACACGGCTTTCAGCGAGACAACACTGCACTTCCAGAGGTAACGGGCAAGTGCGGAGATGAAGAAAACTCATGAAGAAATGCTCATCTGGGTGATTGGAGCTTCAGAGTTGCCTGGGTTCAATTCACCCACTCTTAGAAGAGAATTTCTACTACTCAGACATTTCATTTTGTCTCTGTAAGACATTTTTATTGACAATATTTATAACGTTGCTGCTACAGTGAAAAATATCACTCTTTATTGAACCCTATTACAGAACAACTTGTTTTTCAAAGTCCATTCCTTCATTTGTTTTTAGGGTGTAGATACCTAGCACTTTCATTTTTAAAATAAGACAGGATTACTATTCATTGCGGTACTCTATTGTAGAGAAGCTGGAGAAAAGGTACCATCAAACATTTTCAATAAATCTTCGCAATTTCAAGCAGATATGACAACAAATCTGGTCTGTCATAGCCTGTCAGCAATTGAATTTGCACTTAATACTGATATACTAAGACACTGAAAACAGAAATTCCCTGACCAAATCATGGAGCTCCCTAACCACTGGTCTACATTTAAAATGCACTGTATCATGTAAAGAAAGCAGCACCCAAGAACAGCTTACAGAAATGACAAAGTAGGACATTTCGAATTGTATTCCAGCACCCCAGAGGCTGCCAAAGCCACTGAGTCGACATGTTCATATTTCCCTGAAAAAAAGAATTGTTGTGATTTTCTGCCTTTTTAGAGAGGGGGATAAACAGAAAAAAAACCTCCCCCAAAACAGCAGAAATCTCTCTCCAAACCGATTTACTCTGTGAGCATTTTATTTTCCTCTTCCGTAAGTAAAGATCACAAACAGAAAACAGGAGAATGACAGGTACAATACTTGAATGCGATACCCTGAAAAGAGTTTCTCAATGATTTTTCTCTGTAAATACTCCTCTCCATACAACAGCCTTGGTATTTGTGACTGCCTGCATTTCAGTAGCATTAGTGCCATCAAAGATATCACTAAAACCTTATCAAATTTGTCTGGTTTATGCTCCTTCCACTTCAGCAAGCAAAGGCGCATTATGGAGTATATTTGTTCTCAAAGACTGCAAATACTGATTACCGAGATGAGCGTGAATACTTCCAGATGTGGTATTTGACAACAGTATGCAGTTTTTACTTCCGAATTACGATGTTGCTTCTTCAATCTATTTAATCGCTCGCTGCTGACAATTTCTTTCAGTATCAGGCAAATGGAGAGAAATTAATTAAAGCATCTAATCTGACAAAGCCTCAATTCTATTTTCGGGGGAAAGAGACATATTAAGCATAACTCAGCCTGCACAAATGCACAAATAAGACTTTTCTAAAGCTGAGCTTAATTATTTGCAAACAATCATGATATGTTGTCGCTGTAGATTAGGTTTATACCGTTGAAAACATAAATAAATAGAAAAGAGGACATCATTTGTCAAAATGCGCCATTTGACTGAAAAAACGAAATATGTTTAAGAGCACTGTTATCTAGAAAAAGCTGTAGAACAATGTTGACTTGACTTGTACTTAACTACCGCTGCTATTGACCCATTGTAATTACAATTGATTTGGGTCTGATTTTGCTTACACCCCTCCAAGTCTATCCATTTTCTTGGACTGCTGCCCTCCTTCGACCCAGGCCAACCCAGGAGGAATCCCACTAAAAAAAAAGGGCAAATTGCTTGACTGCGAGATTAGTGTGGTTACACGATGGGAATATTTCCCAGGACACGGCCAAGTGGTGTAAGAGCTTCCTCCGCCTCAACCCAGAGGTCTTTCTTCCAGATGATAAAGAGGGTGGAGGCTGAAATGTGGTGATATGTCCAGCCCAAGGTGTGAAGAACTGGAATCCGATCTCTCCCTGGGCACCTGTGGTTTATCCTCCTAAAGGCTGGGTACTGAGGCTGAGCACCCATAATGAACACAAATCAAGGGAACCAATACTAGCTCCTCCTAAGTAATTTACTGACCAAAGCCATGGTGGGTTATTCCCTCTCCTCTCCTTCATTCAGTTCCTTCTATTTTTTTTTTTTTTTAATATATCATTTGTGATGTGCCCTTCCACAAACCTACAAATAGGCAGTTACATTTAACCATCAGAGCTAGAAAGAAATTTTATAACGAAACGGATTTCTGTCAGCTTATGTTCATTTTCTTAACTCAGACTATTTACACAGACGTGCTAATCCCTATAGATTTTTGATCGGATTATTTTGTGAGGTCAAAGATAGAACTTTTAGCTAAAAGCTGAGAGCTACCAGGAGATTGATCACAGGGCTGCTCAGAGGAAAGGTGGAGACCCAAAGCCTCATCCTCCACCAGGAACTTGATCAGGGCCAAACGCTCTCTCCGGTGCCTGCGGGCTCTCACTGATCCCTTTCCTTTGCTCAGATGTGAAACAAGGTCACTTCAGAAATTTTAATAAGTTCTGCAAGACGGGAGAACCCATCTAATGCTCTCCAGCCTTCCTGCCTTTCTTGTGTACTTTGCTGCTTTGAAAAAGATTCACTTCATCTCTGAAAGTTGTTCAATGATAAATGCTCTGTGGCCGCTAAAATTTAACACCTATTAAAAAGACCTTTTCTCCTCATTTACTTGGCTTTATAAGAGAGCTGCTCCGTATTAAAAAAGCATTTAGTGGAGTGGCCAACTCCTACAGACAAAAGAAAATATAGCGGAAACTGCAATAATGTCCAGCTGATTATAATTATTGATGATGATGATGATTATGATAATAATAATAATAATAAAAAAAAGTATCATCACAATTTACATCTGTGTATTGCAAAGCCTTCTGCTCTGGCAGCTTGAACTCTCACCCCTGTTTTTAAAGTTTTATACTAGGGAGACAGAGGGATTTATCCATCACTATCCACCTGGTAAAAATAGAAACGATGACTCTTTAGGCTTAGCCTGGGCCGAGTCTAGCGGAAGTATGATTTCTGAATTCTCTCCCTAGTTTTTCCACTGATGCGTTGTGAAGCCCTGGCAAGCTTCCAGGCCTTCTTTTTTTTTTTTTTTTTGTAGATGAAGAAAACATCGCTAACGCTATTTAACTTTACGAGGCATAACTAGATCGTATCTGAAAGATCGAATGAGACCTTCAGATGGGTGAGCACAGCTTGTGGGGTGCGGAAGGGGGCTGGGGGAAGGTCTTGGTACTCACGAGGGTTGGTCGGTTGAGAATCCATGGGGATCATGAGCTTGGCACGGGTGGCTCTGCGGGCAGCAAGGGAGCGCTCTAACGTGGACATGCTGCTTCCAACATCTTCTGTCTCAGGACCTAGAGAAAAACAACCCAATAGCTCAGTTGGAAACGCTGTAAATGAATGTTCCTCTTCACCCTGTATCTAGCAGAAAGATCAATACGGTTTTTCTAGAATTCAGTTATTTTAACCGATCATTAAATAGCATCACCTGCAAAGAGCTGCACAGACTATTTTGGCTGCCTTTTCTGAATAAAATTATTGTTTGCATTTGCCTGTAAGAGAATTACGATATCACGTCCCCTTTTGCTTTGTCTCTGAAATTATCATGAAAACCCTGTTCACTTCATAAAAATATGACATTTTTCTTGTAACTTCCCTGTTATAAACTCATTTTAAAATTCAAGTATCAAGACCAGCAAAAGGCTGCATAAATTCAGGTACCTACAGAACCTGGCAGGCAAGAATTGGTCTTTGAAATACACCTGAAGGATGAAAACGACCTTCCATGTGAGATGCCACGAAGTCCTATGTCCTGATTGTCCAGCCTACAGACCCGGTGGCTCTTCCAGCGGTGGCTCTTCCAGCCTGTATATTCACGGTGGCTCTTCCAGCCTGTATATCTTGTTTTTTCTACAGAACCCATGTGCCTGGATCTTCCCCTTATTTGGTCCTGGATCACAACTACCACATGTAGATCAGAGAGCTGAGACACGCTGCCTAATGTCCAATCCAATTCAAAACTGCCCCAGCAGCTACATAAATTAGATATTCTGTTTAGGTATTGAAATATGGATGCTCTAATTTAGTCACATTCGTGTAGGATATTTGAAGTATTGAAAAATTCTAGAGAATACACTTGTCAGAAAGAAAGCGTGCTTGGAACTGGATGTTCGGTGGAGTAATTTGCAAGGAAATAAAAGCTGTATTTCTCTCTTCATATCTTGTCTCACATGAACCTTATATTTATGTTACTTTTGCTGTTTTAATAAACCACGGATGAAGTCAGTTTAATACTGTCAGATGGTTACGCTTAACACCCACTCAGAATATTCATCTCTGATGTACCCAAGCAAACACATATTCCTTAAAAAAGAAAAACAGATTTGCATGAAAAGACTATTTGTTTTTTTTCCAAATCACTCTTCTCTGAATTGCAGGACTGAAATGCCATGTCTTCTATCGATGGCCATTCAAAGACCAAATTGCTAGTGAAAAGCCAGGGACAGTATTACTGAACTGTGTATTACAGAACGGGAAGAAACATAAAGGCATTTATTTATGGTCCAAGGCGTTGACCCGTAAAATATCTAGCCCAGCCTTTGTCATTGACTTGCTCATACGCTGTGATGACTTCCTACCATGCACTCGATTGCAAGCCTACTGCAATCAATGAAGCTCTCACATTGATCTTTCTGGGCCCTGGATCAGCTTTCCTGATCATCAGCAATATCTGTTTAGGCAAAGGGAATCTTCTGGTCATGTTTTCCCACTGTCTAATATAACGAGGGCCTTTGCGTTAAAAGCAACAGAAATCATTGTGACAATGATCGTCTAAATAGTGAACGATCAACCCAAAACGCAATGTCAGAAAAAGAAAATTAGATCCCTTTAGGAATGTGAAAACTGTTCCTTTTTAACTTTTCTTTCCTTGGAAGAACAGGAGCTACGGAAAAGGGATAAAAAACATCAGAGGCATCTGAAGAAGTCACCTTCATTATTTACAGCCCCAACTGATATTCTGGAATTAGTTCACTCCGTCACCCACAAGCAATGTGTTCACGATGAATTCAAGACAAATATGTTCATGTTTTCAAGTTCCGTGCTGTGTTTCACCCTCCGACCCCCTCTGTAGACACCACCTGCCTCTCCCAAGACTTTCTATTATTATGGTGGAAAAAATGTTATCAGCCCAAGTGAAAGCTGTGATGCGCTGGTTAAAAAAAGGAGGAGGAAACTTCTCTGAAACCACATTTTTCTTACAGAATTTCTTTATATCTCTAAGTTTTCTCAGGTTCCCTGGACCAAATTCTGCTCCTGGTGATGCTGCTGACCTTCTTCCTGATCATGTTCTCCCTTTGCTCCATTTTTCATTTCTTTTTTTTCCCCACTTACTTCTCCACGCCCCCTTCTTTCCTCTCTGTTTTTCTTAGCACGGGATGCAACCTTAATAACATTTGACTTCCAGTTGCATTCCTGAACCTAAAAAGTTAGAATGGTGTAAAAATAAAAACGATGGGTTTTCCCCTAGTCTGAAACCTAGGCAAAAATAATTTAGGAACATCTCTCCCGGCACCTGTAGTAGCAGAGCTGTCAATTCTTCCAACCTCCTCCTGGATCTTGCCAGGTTAGCCCTCTGGGCTAAGGTCACTAACCAGCAATATCAAATTAATTTAAATAAAATTGATATGCTGGTGATGGAGAAAAAAAAAAAATGGGAGTACATGGAATGGGGTTGGACTAGATGGCCTTCAAGGTCCCTTCCAACCCCAACCATTCTATGATTCTATGATTCGAATTTCCCCAAATCTACAGAGCAAGTGACAGCCAGCCAATTCCCGTCTCTCCTGCCCTCGGAGCCCCTCACCGGGCTGCGGGGTGCTCTTGCTGCCCAGCTGTGTTTCCGACTGGCTGTGGCTGACGGGGGTGATATCCTGGCAGCTCTGCATCGGCGAGTCCCTTCCTACGGGGTCTGAGCCCGTTGGCTTCTCGATGTTCTTCATTTCCATCTCCTCGTGGTGTATCCACAGATCCGGGGGTCTCAGGTCCTTCTGGCTGCCCTTCCTTTTACCAGCGCTGTGGGTTGCACGTTTCCTGCAGCAAAGAAAGGTCAGGTAAGATCGTTTTTTCCTCTCTGTAAGACCAAAGGAGTGCTGTCTACTCATCGGTGTCTCTCTAAGGAACCCCCCTGGTTGTGTCCTTCAAAGGACAGCAGTTATCTTGGTGTGGTCCTAGGCTTCCTGGAGTTTGCTCCAGGGGATGGGCCTGGGGCTCAGCAGGGCGGGTCATTTTTTGCACCCCCTGATGTAGAAATTGGGGGAAACGACTCTTTCTGGAACAGAAGGGCAGTGGCCAGCTTCATCTTGGGAAGAGCAGCACTTGTGGAGCGCCTGCACCTAAAACCAGCGCCTGACAACTGCTGAGCTCATTTCTGCCAAGTTATGTGCATCTTATACCTTCCATAACTGCATGCAGCAGATGTTACATTTCTTTAAATATACACTAAAGCAGTATTTTTATTACAGAAAAGCTCAGAAATCCAGAGCAACATCAACTCTCCTCTTTTTATGCATAGGTATTACAATACGCTCTCGTGTCAGCGGGCCACCTCCTCCGGGGAGCACTCGCCAAAGAAAACCTTGATTTCCAGGGGTACCGAGTACTCTCAGCTACTCGTTACTCCCGGCATATGCTCACCCCAAAACACAGCTACGCACCTCCTGAAGGGAAGGCTCTCAAATCCACGGAACGCAATGCAAAACCACTCACTGGCGTCCCTAGGACTCACACCGCGTGCGTCGTTTGAGTACGTGTGCTCAGACAACCGCCCTCCCAACCACACGCGGCAGGCAATATTGCGGAAGGTGGCAGGGGATTATTTTTACCAGAAAAAAATTTTAAAAAGGAAATTTTAAACTTTAAGAACTCCAATTGTTGGAGTCAATTTCGGTTCTTTTCGAAATTTTCTCAGCCTGGTCTAGAAAGCAAGAGATGTGTGTCACAACTATGTGCATCACCAAGTATTTTGCTTTCAAGAGAAGGAACAAACACATCCTATAATTTAAAATGTCACCGACGGCACAGCCCTGTCTCAGCCCCAGGAGCTGATGGCAATGACATTTTACTTCAGCAGAAATATCCCAGTCCTCAAACTGCCACCCTTAAAGGCAGAAATTGCTTTGGGTCCTTTGACTGGCTGGTACCCCAAAAGCTCTTCAAGGCTCAAAAGATTAATTTTTAAATGTGATCTGGAAAGTTAGTGGTGGAGGCGAGGCCGGGGACGTTCAGAGATTTTTGTTTATAGCCTGCAAGAAATGAGAGTGTTGGCCTCCGGTCATAATTACTTCCTACATTTAGCCTGTTATTTGCTAATTGCCAAAACTTAATAATTTAAAATGACAGTATTTCAAAGAACAGGAATAAAGAACGTGGAATACAGTTCTTTGATACCTTCTCGCACAGACCCTAGTACCATCCTGATTAACACCTACGAGAATAATTACGAGCACTTTCATTCAATCCTTAATGCATGACCCGCCTGAAGTTAAAAAGTAAAGTTCTTCTTTCCGTCTCATTCCAAAAACAGACCACAATTTTGCTTCTAAACGAGGAATTACTTTCTTCACTTCGGGATACAGCGGCTTTTTTGTCACTTGCAATTGAAAATAATTCATTTCTCCAGGCTTGAGCTAGGCAAGAGAAATTTCAGCCCCGAAGTAATTTTATACACAACTGTAAATAGGGGGTTATAATGAAGGTGTCATTCCAACCGTAACTACAAAACCGCTACAGCAATGATAGCATTTAAAAATATATGCAATGATGTCGCTTGGTTTGCATTGTTTTTTCTCACAAATTATTGATGTTCTGACAGCCCGTGAGTAGCAAATTGAATCAGAGCCAGGAGTGCATACGAAAAGGTCATCAATAACAAATGAAAAGAAATCCTCCCCTGGAATGTTTTGTTTATGCAATGCAGGAGTTGAGGTTCGGCTTCTGAAAATGCATCTACTCTCAATTTCAGGGAGAGGCAGGATCTTTGCTGCACCAGACAAGCACATTACATCTATAGAAGGCAGTCATAACAGCTTCAACAGCGGCTTCAAACCTCAGCTGCAGCAATGGAAACTGATGCTTTGGAAGTTCGCGTTGAGATTTACAGTGGGATTCAAATTTAGTCCATTACCCATTTTATAACTGGAGCAGGGATTGGGAAGACAAGGAGTTTGAAATTGAAAAATTGATCTCAGATGGCAGCGTTTCTGTTGTTCAATTATTTTACAACATCAAATGCATCCAGCTTGCATACCATAACAGTATCTCTTTTTTTCCGAAGGATGGATATAAAAAGAGTTCAGCTCTGCCCTTAAAATATACATTATGGTCATGCAATCTTGAATAACGATAGCAGAACTTAAGCTGTATTTTCAAAACAAATAAACTCTCGGGAGAGGAAACTCTTTCTCATTGTCTATTTCTATAGTTTCCAGCACAACACCGCCTGGGCACTGACTCCAGCCATTATACAGCACACCCACATAGCTCCTAACAATATACACATGCGATATAGAATCATTTTTCAAATACTCCAGAGCGAGATTACTCTTCATTGCCTTCATTTTACAGTTACATTACCCCAGAGAAAACAGTTAAGGTTCTAACAACTCAGCCTAGTTTATTTTTTTAACAACTGAAGATGCCTCCATCTGAAGATCTCCGAAATAAACTGCTCTCCTGGGCAAAACACGTTTTTGCTTGTAAAAGAAACATGGGTCACCCCCAGTCCTGGTCCGATCAGATGTCTCTTCCCATGGAGCAGGGACAGTTTCGGAGGCAGGACGCCGAAGCAACGGCCCCGTAAGACGTAACCACCTCCCACACGAACCCTGAGCCTCCTGCACTGCTGTTTGCAAAGCACTTTGAAGATGCTCAACAATAAATGCGAACATTACTTCACCTTAATTATCCTTCCGATGCATGAGTTAATATTTTAGATTTTCTGCTCTTTTAACCTGGCAAAAAAAATGCGCACTTGGCCTTTTGGGCTGTATGAAAGGCAATTCAACTGGTATAGAGGTCTTGTACAAAACGATTCTTTCTCCAGAAAACCTCCCCCAGTATTTACAGATGAAAAATTATTTCATTTTGCCCTCTTTATTTCCTGCCAGCCATCCCAAAAAGCTGAAACACCAGTACCCATCTCTCCTGTCATCTGGCTTCATGGTCCTCTCTCCCGCGGTAAGATCCAGCCTCGAGCCAACGTGCAAGAGATGGGGCAGAGGCCACGGCTAATGAGCAACTCGGCGTGGAGGAAGCACAGAAACCACGAGTATCTCCAGGGAGCACAGCAGTGACATACGGAGGCTCTTTAGTGGCTGCCAACTCATTCCCCGTTAGTTTGAGGTTGATGACGCTTTGGTTAATGCCTCCCCCGAGCCTTCCCAAATGGATACTGACACATCCCTGTTACTTATATAGGACTTAAACTAGTCTTAGCTTATTTTTTTGCAGCCTCTTTTTACACCGCTCCCCCGCACTAATTGGTTGGGCGCTTGTTCAAGACCATGCTTCATTTTTAATGGTTTAAACAGGCACTATTTACCTACCAGGCTCGGACTAGGTGTCCACCCTCGCCTTTTCTCCTGTGGTAGTCATAACCTCGTGCTACCAGTCCACAGCCTAATTATTCTGGCATGTTACAGATTTTTGTTATACCTTGAAGCCTTAAAAAATTCCCGAAAGAAGCAGGTCCTGCACTTCGGGTGTACGCTGTACAAAGTGATATTTTCCCTTATTTTAAGATTCAAGTGGGATTCATCTTCTCTAAGCTTAAGCTTTGACCTGACCTGCCTGGACCAGGAGCGCATTGAAGGCTGGAGCTGATGGGTGGCCCCATCGTCCATCCTCCATGGCACCACATCAGCAGACGCTGCCAGCACAGGGCAGCGAGCATCTCGTCCCGCGGAAGACATAATTACGGTGAGGTTATGAATCTCAATTACTGCAGGAGCCATACGTTCCCCTTATGCACAACTGGGTAAGTTATTTTACCTGAACCTTTGCGCACATTTTTCTCCCTTATTTTTTACTGGCGTCAAATTGTCACGGGGTTTGTACGGCTGATATTTCATTCTACCCTAGATGGCAGAGACATAAAATACCTACTAAGCCACCTAGGTCAGTACCAGGTTGTTCTGTATAATATGCTTTATTGTGCTTTGTTCAGCCAAGTTTTAATTAACTTAAGATATATGACTTTCCTCCACTGAAGGCTTACAGGAGATTATTCCATCACCTGCAAGTTTTTGCTCTGGGGAAGGACACATGCATTATCCACTGAAACTTGGCCTTTACCCTTCCTGCAGTCCTTTTGTTCAGTAGTTCAACGGTGATTTTAAACTAAGAACCAGCTGCCAATAAAAGCCTGAATCTAAACTCTTCGTATCACAGTATGCATCTCTCCAGGCAGGTCAGAAACAAAGTAATTCCCACCAGCAACCTCTGTTTTGAAGAAGTTCACCGTTTTTCCCGTTGTGCTAAATTTAAGATCTACTGTTTAATTTTTATTGCCCTATATTTTCCCCACTTTCAGTGCAGAAACGGTTGGTTTAGGGTAACTTGGGTGAGATTCACCTGCCCATAGTATAGACATTTAGAAGTGAAACAGCAAATCCAAATCCACCAGCTTCACATTTTTTTCATCAATGGACAGCAATAAGCATCTTCAGATGGCAAGTCTTCCGATGTCTTATTCTTTGAAATTCTTCACTCCTATTCCTCTCCAGGGGCTAGAGAGGAGGTCAAGGTTGATTAATTCAAACTCGGACATTTACGTTTTAGACACCTAATTCTGGAGAGATGAATCTTTCTATTTGTTTCTCTTTCCTGTAATTCCCTTTCCCCTGTTAGAAACGCAAGAGAGCTCCAGCCTTGATTCACCAAACACTGCTCAGAAGAATTTCCATTGCCTTCACATGATGGCCTGATTTTCAGGTGTTAAGCCTCACAATAGAGGCAGATTTTCAAATCAGTTCCTCATTCAACTACCCCAGCACTCCTAAAAGCACGAGCCCTTACTTTTCTGCCTAAATGAGAGCTTCCTCATTTAAAAAATCTACCCTCAAATACCCATCTTTAGAGAAAGCACTTCCCCCGGTGACTGTAAAACACGACACGCTGCCATCCGCCGGTGCTCGACCAGCCCAAAGCCCATTTCAGCAAACGTGGGAGCCGTTTGGTCCCCCAACCGTCCCTTCTTTCCTCGTGCCGCACTTTTTTAACCATCAGTGCAAACCAATGTAATAGTGGCTTGCCCTTAGTGCAAACATTTATCATTCTTGTGGGCAAGCTATCATTAAACTTTCTCACGTCCAGTCTTTCACAACGGTATAATAATACAATGAAGTCACAGTAAAATAACGACTAGCATCCTAATTTTCAATTAATTAAACGTGTCAAGCCCTGTTTCAAACCCACCTCTAATTTCCCACAAAAACTGAAAAAAAGCTTTGTGCTTTACGCTGCTGCCCTTTTACAGCCTGCAAAGAATCCTAAAGATTTTTTCCCCGTAATTTTCTACAGACTTTTTTTTTTTCCTGAGTATATGAGAATTATCCGGAGAAACAGTTGTTGATGCCTTTCACTGGAAGACTTTTGGAGCCAGACTGTCTGGAGAGGATAACGTCCTCCCAAAGGTTAGCAAGTGAGCAGTACTGTCCGTGTTTCTCAGCTGTACAGGTGCAGGGCTGCTGAGTCAGAAAGCCCGACGGCATCGCCAGGCACAGACAAATACTTTTATTTTCCCTTTAAATCAATGGAATTGATTCTTTCCTGTGTCTGAATTATACCTGGCGATATAAACAACAGAGAACTGTGCATGGCAGACTTATTTGTCAAGGCTGGCCATGCCAGGGGTACTTATTCTCCACGGTTTTCTCTGCAGCCTGGGGGACAGGGGACATTCACCACTCACCAGCACTGACCAGCTTCCTCAAGCCCACGCCTCCAAAAACTACCAGAGATCCAGAGCCAAAATACAATTCAGCCCCAGCACCCCCATCCCCACAGTATGAACGTTATTGCCCGTATCTCTTTTGAAGCCGAGCGTCACTGCCTTTTCCTGCCAGCCCGCGATTCGAGAACATACTTCCTCTGCTGTGCCGAGGAGCGCCTGGTGCAGATGACGGCCACCACCACCACCACCACCACGGTGATGACGCCGATGGTGACGACGATGATGACGAGGAGGTTGCTGTTCTTCTGGGGTGTGACGCTGCCGTGGGGAGGGTGCATCTGCCCGATGGGAGGCTCTGAAAGAAGACAGACGACGAGGGGATGGTTAGGGCTGGATTGGCTCCCCTCCCTCTTTAGGAGCCACCCATAAAATAAAACACATAAAGCCTGTCGAGGTGCCGTGAATTCCTCTGAAAAAGCAGACGGAGGCTACAGAAGGGTGTCATAAAGAGCTGACATTTATGTCTCGCTGCATTTCAGTGGCATAGCAAACAGGAAAATATTTAAGCAGCAACGACTTTGCATTTTCTGGGTGTTAATAACCTGATGTTGGGAGTCAGTAACTCTCAGCTCATTTTTACTATTATCAGCTGGAAATGGAAAGACAGGGACTATGGATTTTTTCTTTATGGCCCGTATTTACAGGCAAATACATATCTCATGTATCGGCCAACCTGAATGCCCGATTCATTTGTCAGTACCGCGTTCACCTCCAGTCGGTCTCACATCACATTCTATTTCATTTATTTACACTGACCAGATCCCTATGCAACACTCGAGCAGGTTAAGGGCTTAATCTTTTGAAGTGATGAGCTTCCTTAGTTTCAAAGCAGCAGCAAGACTGGGGCTGAAAATAGCAAAATTTCTGGTGTCAAGTCCCGGTCAAACCGACTTCAAGTGGTCACTTCAACAACATTTTCCCTATTGCACTGGGACTAGCACAATTTCTGTTTTTATAATCTTGTTGGATAACGCCTCTATTTACACGGCGTCGTGTAAATAGTGTAAATAGGCGTCGGGCCATACGTTACAGACACCTGCACAAAACAGCGAGTAATCCTTTTGCTCTGTCTGCTAAGGCAATCTTATAGGCATCCTATAAGATCACAAACTCACAAACCCCAAAATATCTTTCCACTTAGGCCTGGAGAAAAACGGAATATTCGGTGCAATGGGATGCAAAGGGAAGAGCTGTGCAATACAGCACGTCCAAGATTTCAAAAGAAAAGGAACTCAAGGGTTTTCATATGGCATCAGCCCCACAACGTCCCACGTATAAACTAAACAACACTTGTCTGGGATTTCGTTTTGCCTTTAGTACAACCGAATGTGAAAAGAAAAAAGGACAAATCTTTCCAAATAACAGTTTCAGTTAGCGACAGATGTAATTTAATCGTAATATTCTGCCTTGGTTTTCTGACCTGATATCCTTTCTTTACTTAACTAATTACGCTATTTAAATGATTTGCCCTTTTCTCATGGCTTTTTCAGGCAAGTGAATAAGACAAGCAGCTGCGAGTGCCACCCTTTCAGCATTACAACGGTCCGGTACAGCCATCCCAAAGATTTTGGGGTTTGGTTTTTCATTTCCATGCTCACTGAAAGGCATTGAAGGAATATACCACATAAAACACAGCGACTATCAAGAAAAACATAATTCTTTCTCTCCCTACCCTTTCTTGCAGGCCCTGGAAGCTCTCTTTACTTCTCAAAAGTCAGGTTTCCTATATTTATGATGAACTGCTACAAAGAGCAGGAGAAAAGCTAAACCAGTGGTGTGTTGGCTGCAGCAAAGTAGGACAGAAAAAGGCAACAAAATTTTGCATTCCCTCCTTGTCTTGACTGAGGAAAATAATCAGTGTGAGTTAATCACCTATGTGCCTTGTAATTATTTTGTACTTCCAAACCTTACTTGATACCACCTTTGAGGGAATCTTGTCTGTTGTTTCATTCAATAACGTGAGATGACAATGCTTCGTTAGATAACGGAGATGGGGTCAGGAATAAGAAGTTATTGATAGCGTATCTACAGCCCAGTTGGCACTGCTTAGGTTCAGTTAATTTTGGTTAATCCACGGGTTTCCTCTCACATCTTCCTATTTTAGGGCAGGATTAATTAATGAAAAAATGGTATTTCCTGCAGAAAGCTTACATTGAAATATAATAACGTAAAACGCATTTGACAATTCTTTTTTAAGCTGTTATTTTTTTAGACGCACTCCCATGGCCTGAGATATAGCTCAAACTTCTCTTGCAATAGGATTATCATACCCAGCGACACACTTTTGGGAGTACTGCATCAGCTGGAAATCTGATGGGTCGTTTGGGGATCAGCTTTAAGAAAGCCAAACCAGAATATACGGTGTCCTGACCCTATTTTTTGTTAACGTTTCTGGTTAAACCTACTGTCTGGTTTGCAGCAGGTATTTTGCACATGGATGGGATTTTCAACAGCTGAGAGAACTCTTCCCTACAAAACAGCGAGCGTGTGACCTGTGGGCACGTTGGGTGGCTTCCCAACCATGAGAGAGAGGAATGAGAGAGCACTAAAGAGAAGAAAAGTAGGAGGTTATCACCAAAACGGCACTTAATTATGGAGCATGGTTGGACGGAGCCTGTATTTACCGTTCAGACTGCTCCTGTCGATCAGGTTGGTGTCCACCGGCCAGTAGGACCCATCCCCGTGACGACCTGTTGGCGGAAAAAAAATGCATCAGAGACGGTGCGACAGCTAAACCAGCAAAGTCAAGTTTGTTGCTTGAGACAGCGCCTGCCTGACAACGTTGAAACCATTAAATGGTGCGGGAAAAGTCATCCCATATGTGCTGGGGAAAATCTGTCATCAAAGCAGGCTTTGGAAAGCAAGCTGAATTTCAGCCCTTTGAGCAGCTTGCCTTGTTCTGTTGGGGTTTTTTTCCCCCCTCCAGATGTGCTCGTTAGAGTGACAAACTAAGGCGCGATGGCAGCATCCGTCTGTGCCCCCTCCACGGGTGACAGCAATAATTCAGACAGCTGCTTTTGCACACAAGCGGCTGGAAGTGCGGCAGAGGGACGCTGCTCTATGGAAAATCGCGGGCACGTTCTCCGCCTGCCAGGTGGCTTTCCTCCTCTATTAAGCAAGCTTTCTTTAATTCATTTTCCCGCTTGTGGAAGCACACTTGTGGAAATACAACTCCACAACTGCTTGGTTTTTACAAAAAGATCGCCTCTTTTCTAACCCTGATGTAAAAAAAAAAAAAAGAAAGAAAAAAGAAGGGATATGATTATTATTCCAAAAATGTTTTGGCCGTTGAGGCAACATTTGGACTCCAAATTAATTATATAGTAAAATTTGAGGTGTTACTTTTTTCCCTCTGCTTTATTTTCTCCTATTTATTGGCTTTGGGCTACATAGCCGTGATGGTACGTCCATGTTTCTGCCAAGAGCTGCACCTCTGCTTCCTCATGTCCGACAGAAGGCGAATCGCTAACGTTGGTAAAGTCCTACCAAACTCCTCTTCATCTCTACCGGTATGGGATTGAGCAGCCAAAGACCATGGCAGAAGTGGTTTGGGGTAAAAGCCGCTCTTCCGGCAAAGACCAAGCTTCTACCGACAGCATGCTCTTGGTATGGGCATACTGCGCTACAGCAAAGCCCAAAACGTGGCCATCTCGCTCCTCCAAAGCTAATTATTTTTTTCATTTCAGTCAAACGAGCTTTCCCAGGTGGCACAGCCTCGGCCAATGCAGAGGTGCTCTGCTGGGACAGTGGGTCAGGGAAAAGACGTCTTCCCCCGAGACGGGCAGAGGCTGCCGGGGCACCACATCGACACCGACTGCGTAAGACCCCTGGGCACTATATTTTTTGCCTCTGCCATCCCTTAGGTCAGACAAATAGTACCCGGGGGTGGCTTTTGGTTGGTGAAAAGATGATGTAAAAATTCTGAAAACTTAGTGCAGGGCAGGGAATTACCAGGAATTATTGCCGATAACTTCTGCATCAAATGACCACCGTCTACATCAGATCTCTTGGCAGATTAGCAAAAAACCCCCACGTTTTCTCACTTTCCTGCAGTTGTTTGTTGCTGCTCTGCACTGTGAAACAACTGCCATATTCCTCTCCAGAGGTACTTGTATTTCTGTGGATTGCGAAGAAATTCACGTGCATAACTTTGTCTACCAATTTGGAAAGTATTTTGTGATGAATGGCCCTAAATAAATGGAAGATGATTATCATCAGAAGAGACTTCAATGTAATCATCTTTTCAATCAGCATAATTGCACAGCTACAACAACTTCATCCCAAGAAAGCAAGGTTGCAAAATGTTTAGCTGTAAAAGCAGACAAAATAGAGATAAATGTAAGGTATATAGTAATTCTGTTTACTAAGGTGACACTCTAAAGCAGTCCTATTCATAGTACTACTCTGCAACGTGTGACTACGTTGTGACCCTGGGGTTATATTGTGCTTAGGAAACTGGGTATCTCCATGGGACATTGCTAAATGTTACTAGTTTTTATATTTAGCCCACACTGAAATGTCTTAGCGGGAGCCCAACACATTGGAAAATTTAATCAGGATATTGGAGACTTAAAAAACCTAACCCTGCATGACCGACTCTGGAGTTTAGCACTTTTTTAATTAACGTAAGAGCACTTGTCAAGGCATTATACATGACATTTTCATTGTAAAAGTATTCGTGTAATACTTTTACATTTAATTTCTGGCGCTAATATGGTGACTGGCACCTGGGGATGCCATTTATTTGGGATGGCTGCAACACGGAGGCAGCAACCGGGGAAAGGTTCAGGCTATGCCGTCCATCTCGGGGGGGGTTCTTGGGCTAGAAATGTTTCTGAAACGATTTACGTTTTAAGACCATGCCAAGACAGTAGAGTCTTCCAGTTTTACTCGCTGAGGGTAACTCTTTCAAAAGGCCCAACTTCTGATCAGAGGCAATTTCACTGATAAGAGACAGGAAAGCAAAACAACTCTTAACAAACAGTATTTCAACAACAGTTTGTCAGGGATAGCCAAGATCGAGTTGATGGTAATTCGGCTCTGTTCTGCTATTAAGACATACAAATGTTATTCAATATTTGGATAAACCGGGAAATCTAAGCACTTAGGAGATGGGAGGTAAATCTCTGATGCACTGTAAATTTTTTTATGTTAAAGGGCAGGTAGGGCTTAAATCCCTAAGGATTATCCATGCTCTGTTCCAAGCCAACACACCTCCACGAATCATTTCTATCTCTAGCTTTCACTCGGCAACAGTTTAGGTTATATTTCCCTTTAAAAAACTCAAATGATGTGCAAGAGCATTGCCACTCCAAGGCTATCGCTTCGTTCAGTTTCAAGGTCTCAGGCTTCGACGACCTTTATTATAAACTAATTTAAAAAGTAAGCTAACCTGTGCTCTTCCACTTAATCTTCAATAGCTTCACTGCACTCGTCTGTTCGCACTGACCGCGCTATTGCTGTTGCTCTCCACCTCCTTCCCTCTCCATCTCCTTCCCAAATCCACCAGCAGGTTTCTTGCCTTGAAGAAGACAAGTACAAAACTCCCGTCCCACTGAGTTTAGAGGTAAAGCCTCGGTGGCAGCCAAAAAGTCACGTACAAGGTGGGCATAACTCAACAGACACGTCCGGATCTCATTTGGGCTTTTTTGGCGTCAGACAACGCAACTTCCACCTGTCTGCAACTTCCACCAGTTTCCAGCAGAGATTTTTTCTTTGCATTATTCCATCTTTTGGAGCAAAGCATTATAAAATCTTGACTAATCAGCTGTTTCCTTGAGAACTTCCTTTTTAAATGGAGGTTAAACAGTCTTTAAACTTGATTTTTAATGAGTTGTATTAAGGGTGGTAACATACTTTCAGAGGTACCAAAACCTGCATCCATATGAACCTACATATCATTTCTCACCTCTCACTTCTCTGTTTAACTTCTGTTTTCCCCCAGGTCTGTCTTTCAAATGTTTCAGTAACTCAAGCCTTTCTCTGAAAAAGCAAATCCTTTTCCCACAACTGTATCTCAGGTGCCATCATACAAAATAAACATTTCAACTTGGTCTTGTCAAGGCAAAAAAAAAAAAAAAAAAAATCAAGTTGTCGGTGACAACAACAGTTCTTCATCCTCTCAGGTCTCCAGCACTTGGAAACTGGCCAAAAAAATCTGTCGTCATTTTGCTGTAAATGTTTCTCCTTTTTCATGCTTTACTCCAGCAGCTTCCTTATTTGCAAACTTCAGGTATCCCCGCACGGCACGGGAAGATCGGTAGATGTTGAGGGAATGCTCTCTCCTTCCAAAGTGCTCACTGCAAGCCAACTACCTGAGCTGGAGGGGGAATGATGCTTGCCGTTATATTGTCTGGCTCAGACAATATACGGAGCAGTCCAAAATATTCTCATATGAGACAGCAGAGACTGTAAGTGATATTTCTTGCCCCATGGGTGTCCCCAGGGAGGTTCAAGCACGCAAACGAAGTCATTGGGAGGTTCAAGCATGCAAACGAAGTCATTGGCTCTCACAGCCAACACAAGCTGTCAGGCATACAGTGCCATCAGAAAAGCTGCTCTTCTGTTTCCACGGAAAAGCTGAGCTCCCTAAGTTAGTTATGGTGCTGAGCACTCGGAAACCTGCTCCAGGATAGAGCAGAAGATAGCAAGTTGCTTTCAGGGGGCAGCTCTAGCTTGCTGCTGACCCGCAGCCCTCCTAGAAACCTGGTGGAGTAAGGAAGCTCAGACATAGCAGAGTAAAAGCAGAGTAAGGAGGACGGCTGAAAAGAAAGGGGCCATGGGAGCTTCTGCCTAGAGCAGACACACAGACATCTGAGAAAAAGAAAACATCCCCCTAGCACCTTGTTCCAATTCGGTGTCATCTTCTGGGAAGGTCGAAATACAAGTCAGAAGAGAGAAAGGTTGAATAATACATGTTATGCAGTTCAGTATCGCTCCAGGGGCTGCTCTTCATCCTGGAAGATGGACACCAGTTCAGCCTGAGATGGGTAATGCTGTGCTGGCCCACCCAGCCAGGAGGAGGAGCAGTGGGTCACACGCTGACTTCAGAAAGCACTGAGGTGAGGATCCATCTCCATGTGCATTCACAAGTTCCCTCTTTGGTCAGTGACGAGAGAAGGAAACCTCACAACCACGACTGAGAACCTGCTCATCTTGGATGGGGTTTTTGAAGGTACCCACCTCTCCCCATTGACCACACCATATGGCAGACTTTGGGATGTACAATATTAGCTTTCATCGCTGAGGTTCTGCATCCACCAGCATTTAAACGAGTCAGAGCATGAGGACTTGTGCCTCCTTCCCATCCATGGTCAGCACCTGATAACGCAGGAGACACCCACGTTGTCCTGCTGACAGCTGAGGAGCTCAGTGAAGGCTGAAGCTCTTATTAGCAAGTCTAACTTGGAAGTCTGCTTATCAGCAAGTATAAGCTGGCAGACATCTTGGAAAGATGCTGGGGCTAGGGGCAGAAATGCAAGATTAGGTGAACAGATACCACAATACCTGTTGATTTTCTAGTCCTTCTGTTTCAAGTGCATCCAGAGATAGTTGTCTCAACTACGTCTCGGTGTAGCAGGAAACCCAACCAATATGCAGGAATAACCCTTCTTCTTTAAATTTCAAGCATGCTTTGCCTTCTGAGATGCCTCCCATTTTTTGGACCTTAAGAAAGAGTTCCTACACCTGCTTGGTAAACATAGCCAGATGACAGAATTTAAAAGGCTTTTTTTTTTTTCCCCAGAAGAGGTTATTCCAATAAATGGGATACTTCTTGTTTCTTATCTCTAGCGAAGAGCGTTACAGACCACTGCATTACTTGTTTAGGAAGCAGCTCTTTGAAAAAGATCTGAACTGCTCATCTTTTCACTCCTGCTACACTCAAGAGTCTGCAAAATAGCTTCAGAACCAAAAGCCCGGAGCCATCAAAAGCTTTAACATAAAAAAAAGAGGCAAACTTGATGCCTTCTGCAGTCACAGTATGAGATAATGTGACTGTTTTGGGGTTGATATCAAGCTGTAGATGTACCAGCAGCCGTTTTCACCCTGGAAGGCACATGCAGAAAAATGAGCACGGGGAAGTTTCAAACCAGCAACACGCCTGCAAGGATCCAACGTGGCAAAGGTTGAGCTGCAGAAAGCCAAATTCCAGGCATGCCTAGACTGCGCTTCAAACCCTCTTGCTCTGAAAGCTGAAACAAGCGGTGCGCTGTTAACTCACGAGATGCAGAGCACCGAGGTGTAAAATAGCAGGTCCATGATCACGTACCCGGTGTTCATCCCCTGTTCAGGAGAGGCAAAGTCCCCCAGCACGATTTGGAAAGCCTTCCACATGCCACCGGACTGGATGCAAAACAATGCAGACCACCGTTTTCCTTGGGATTTGGAAACAAAAGCTGTGGATTTCTTATCTCGGATGATCTTCTCCATGGGCTTTTTGTGGAGCCTGGATATGGTCACTGGGCCTGCTCCAGGCATGGGGAACAGGAGACTTCCTGCTGGCCTCACCATGGCGGTAAACGCTAAATCTGAACTTGTAAATATCCAGTTTATGGTTTAAAAAGAGTAATGCCATATAAAAAAAAAAAAATCGTACCCGTATTCCAAATGTAACAGTTTTCCATAGTGACATACGAATCTATCTAGGCAGTTTATATGACCCATTTAATGGGAGGTACGTTTTCAGAAAACAATTGAACAATCAAAATGTATTGAAATTTCGTAAGATAAGGAGAATCATTTGTTCAAAATTGTGTATGTTTCCTTTTATCAAAATTTACAGGGGATGTTATAAAACATTTGTAGTCCAAAAGCAGAAATCGGCTTTTTTTGCTCTTGCAGAGATCTAATTCCGATGGCAACACCTAACTGTTGACAAGTCCTATATTGACAAGATACAGACTAAAGAATTTAATATTGTTTTATCAAATGGAAACTGGGGCAAGATAAACCCCAACGAATTAATCTCTTCTTTGCCCATTTTGCCTCTATAATATTTCAGATGAAAATCATAAATAGAGTTTTTTTAGACTCCAGGAAGCCTCTACCACAGCTCATCTGAAAGCAGCTTGCCTTGTCCCACGTGCATAAGGTTTGTGGCAAAAATTCTCTCTTGAGCATCTGAAACTGTAATATTATTCTTACTTTTATATTACCATTTTTACTACTTTTGAATATGCCCTGCTCTACCAGTTGCATACAGGCAAAATAAAAATCTGAAAGGAAGCTGACGCATTTATGGGCTTGGCACCCACTTCGGATCTAAGGGCTCTCTTGGGAAACGTGTGATTTGATTCTCAAGATGCCAATGCTCCTCTTCTTGCCCTTCGGATAACAGAGTTTGCACCCTTGGAGCATTACTTGCATTTCATCAGCAGGATTTCTCATTCCCTGTCAGACAGCTGCGGACCAAAGCTTCCAGAAGACGGGACAGGACGGGCTCAACTCTGTCCATCACTCATGGGCAAGAACGAAGTAAAGGAGGTGAGGTATCTCCTGCCTCCTTCCTCTTCTCAGTGGTAGCCCCTTCTTGCAGCGGCTGGGCTCTGCTCTCCCAGGGAGTTGCAGCAAGAGGGAGCACATTTGCCCTGACCAAGAAACCTCTGAAGTTCTCCCTAAACTCTCCTCTCCTCCCTATCTCCTTTTTTGCACCTAAGGAAGGCAGCGGTTGTACCGTCCCTTCTAGCTGACCCCACATCTGGGACCTTCAAAGCTCTACCACCTCATGCCCCAAAACCTCGGCGTCTCTGCCCAAACCCCCTCGCATGTCCCACACCCTCTAAGAATGCTTTCCTGCCACGTAAGTGAATTTTGCTTCCTGAACTCAGGAACCACGAGCCGGCGTTAGAGACAGATGACCTACCAGAGTTAATTCATGTCACTCAATAAGAATTGCATTTGTGGCAGAGATGGCCCTAAGGGCCTTGTCCAAAGCACAGAGTAATTTAAAAGGCTCCCACTGACTTCAGTAGGCGTTGGTTCAGGATGATTAAAGAATTAGCTTTGATGATTACTAAGGCAAATGAGCTTTTCGAAACTTTGACTTTGTTTGGTTTAATGCTTGTGCTTCGAGTGCAGTTACAGTGAGACCTGGCCCCATGGACTTGTCTTTAACAGAGCTGCCTAAAGATCAAGGGAACGCGAGGGAAAGACCTCCGACTTCATCTTATTAGAATTCATCGAGGTAATGTATAAATGACAACTGAATTTAGATATCAACAAGCCTATGGAAGGTGCAACAGAAGGCCGAGAATTTCTCCTCCTTATGTACTACAGTCCTCAAGAACGAAAAAGCAGTGTATTTCAACTACCCAGGCGAAAGACAGTACTAGGAGTGACCGACTGTGTTTAACTCATGCTCTGCATACCTGCTGACCTCACGCTAACCTCATTTCATTTTTGCAAGTTATTTGACTCAAATCAAATCAAAAAACCCCACCATACCTGAAGCTACTCGGGAATTCACAGGCTAGGGCTGCAATCCCAACACGCGGTTACCAGCCTGGGGATATGCTTCAGCCAGACATCAAGTGGTTACACGAGACTGGTTGAAATCTTTCCTGTTTTAAAGTCTGTATGGAGTCCTGTTTGCTAAATAGGTTGCAAACACCGTTCAGGCTGTACAAGAACAATGAATTATTCTGGCGGCAGCTTTCCCGTCGCAAGGAAAACCCTAGCAAGGGGCATAGCGTTCCCAGAGGGACACAATGCACAAAAGGAAAACGACCCAGACCTCTTTTTTTCCGTGGTAGTTTGAGGAATACGTTTTCACCTACCATATACAGCGTAGCTGCACTTAATCTGTCATGCTTACTTACATCTCCCTATTAACTAAACTACAGCACAAGGTGGGATAGGCAGGTCTCTCTGCAGAGGATCTGATTCCTTCTATCCTTGTGATGGACGTAAGTTCACCACTGTACGGAACACAAAAACGCTTTTCCACATTTCCTATATTTTTTTTTCCCTCCCATAAAGCATCGCAAAAGTAGTACATAGAGCATCCAACAAATTCTGGATTTTCTGCAGCGTTACATGGAAAGAAGCAAGCAGAAACTCTGCCAGAAGCCTGACACTGCCTTCACAGGTATCTGCTTCACGAGCAGAAGATGTGGGACAAGCATTGAGAAAGAATGGACCATGTCTGTAGGAGCGGTTGCCCTACGATAGCTACAGCAGGTTATGCCTGGCAGCCTGCTGTGACTCTGGTGCTGGCTTTGCCACCGGAACTCACGATCAGCGGAGAAGGCAGATGCTCCACGTGCTATGCCATGAGGTCCATTAAATGCACTACAGTACGGCCACACAACCCTACGGTTATGCTGGAACGCCGCAACACGCTCAGCGAAGAACTAAACCACAAACTCTACTTTCCATCCAGCCTTACGTTTTTTTCCCATATATATTTTTTTTAAACTGAACTTGACACTTTTTCAGTCCTTCTTACCACGTAATACCTTCTGCTGAAGCCTCTCCTAGGTATTTCCAAACCTGCCTGAAAACATTGGAAATGCAAATTTGAGAAAAATATACTGACAATTTACTTTCAGGCTTCTTTGTAACCTAACACTTTTACCCTTTAAAACCAGTTTTTATCTATTCAAACCTGACATTTTCAATTTGTGCGTGCCGTGGCGCAAAAAATCATACCGAGCTAAACCAGCTTTTAATTTTATAATTTGTATACTTCTACTGCTTTCAGCAAATCCTATGCTGAAATCAGAGGGTGGATTTCCAAAACTGGCCGAGAGCGGGTCTCTCCGACGTGCTGCCTTGCTGCGGGACTATACGTGGTACCTGGTACAAAGGAAAATCCTAGTGAAGAAATACGCTCTGGGTTACCTCCAGGGATGCTCCAGGTCAAAGTAAAACCTCTGAAAGGGCCTAGAGTTGACTTTGATCTTCTAAATAACGCTTTCTTGTCTTCCCTAGGAATTCCCTATTGCAGGTTAACTCAACTCGTGATATTGGGGTATTTGAAGCAAGGGATTTGAGGTTTACACCTCACTTTGCTTTTTAAACTGGTGTGAAGCGAGAGTTCAAATCCAAATAAACCTCCCGAGACCAGGCCTGAGTTTTCCAAATGTTACCGGGACTGCTTCCTTGGGCAGATGTCACATAAAGGTACAATGCTCTAGCTGTAATTGAAAGAAATACTTAGGAATAAATAGGTCTAAATTTTAAAAAGGGGAAAAAAAAATATCCTAGCAACAGACTTCACAAGTATTCGAAAGGAGATAGGAGCAGAGGAACTGTGACTAATCAGACATATACGCATATTTGGAAAACGTAATGATAATGCCTTGAAAAGTTGACTAAACTTTGCTATTATTAAACAGGAGCTGCTGGTTTGAGAGAAAAGATGATTTATCATTTCTCACTGTGAGGCTTTTGAACTTTAATCTATAACCCACGAACGGGTGCAAGAGGAGCCTGGAAATTATGCTGAGCTTAATTATACTTAATGTGAATTATTCAGAAGTGCAGCAGAGAGACTAAAAATTTATTTCATACAAAGAAGCTTGACATTTTAATTGGTCCTTCAGAAAAGAGACAAAACAATTTCCTCTCCCGAAAATTTACATCTTCCCCATCAAAGCAGCAGCCTCAGCCGAGCAGAACTTCATTAACAAGATTAATTATCACGCCAGCGTCTGCCTCATCAGGTGTGCAGCCCAGGTGAAAGCCCCCTCCCCGGCGTGGCCCCGCGGCTCCGGCAGAAAAGGCGACAGATTGAGGGCACTGTACCTTGGTCGTTAGCCATTTTGTCAGGGTGCTCGACTGCAAGAAAGAGACAACGTCATTAGAGGCTGACAGCTCCTCGTAGGCAAGCCGACGCATCGCATCAACTAGCGCGTTAGCCCGCGCCGCGGGCGGATGGTGCGAGAGGACGGGATGGGTTTTACTGTTCCCTTTTCTCAGGGAGATCCTGGAGAACCGAGAGGACAAACAGAATCATAGAACCATAGACTCACAGAGCATCTCGGGTTGGAAGGGACCCATAAGGATCATGGAGTCCAACTCCCTGCTCATCGCAGGACTACCTAAAACTAAACCTTATGGCTAAGGGCATCGTCCAGACGCTCCCTGAACTCTGGACACAGGCTGAACCGTGCCTTATATCAGAGATTTTCACCGAGTTCTTCCAAATGCAAAACCTTCACCGCAGCATTTTTTTCATTCTCTTGTTCTTTTTCGGTATGATCTGGGAAGTTTAATTAAGCAAGGAGGGAAAGAGAGAGAGAGAGACACTGCTTCTTTAAATAATTACAGTCAAATCACCTACAAGTTGAAAGCTCAGTCTGACTTACATTCTCATTGTTTCAGCTTTTTACAAAGGGGTTTAAAACTATTTACATGTTTTTGCATAATAACCATAAAAGATAGCGTGATCTGAAGTGCACCAGACAAGACTTCAAAATTCAATAGATATATTAAAAGCTTTCCTGCACAGCTACAACTTCTGACTATTTCTTATATGGCTGAGGGAATTAAACTTTCCTCGGATTCATAAGTAGCTACCATCGTAGAGCATTAACCAGTCCTCTGCTTAATAAATTATGCAAGAATCTTAAGTACAGGAAATCAGGGGAAAAAGAAGTGATTTGGCACATGAATCTGGAAGTCAAATAACCACTGCCTGCAGGTGCAGAGCAGGCTGCTCCCCTCGCTGCTAAAATCACGACAAAGCCTCCTCTAGATCGTGGCATCATGCTAGGAACAGACGGAGGTACCGAACTAGCAGTAATTTTCATTTACAGACACATCTATGAGCTCCATGCCTGTGGCAGAGGGGGAATAGCTCCTTCGATGACCCCCAAACCCTCGGTTCATTCTTTTTTTTATTTCCCCTCTCAGACTTTTTCACGTGGATGCAGAGAAGCAGGGCATGTGGAGCACATTGCCTCCAACTTTCCAGAAATCGGTGAGCCTGCGCTTCCCCACTGAGCCACGCTTGGGTTATCACCTTTCTTTTAGGACAAATGCCTGCGTGAAAACGTGAAACCTTGGTCACGACTACAGCTACCTCCGTCCGAGCGCTGATGCCACGTAGACGCTGCCCTGGCACCACTCGGCGCTTGTTGCCTTCTCCGGGCGACGGAGGAGGCGAAACCCCTGACACCTCCAGTGCCATGCAATGCTGCAGCCCGGGTGGGTGATATCTGCTTCTGGCAGGGCAGGGGGGTTCACGTTTGGTGCCGGTTATGGACTGGGATGTGCTTGTTGGACCACGACGCCAAGGCAGCATTAGAGGGCACTGCGGTGCTAGAAATGCTGCCCCACAGCATCCTTGCCAAAAAGGGGGGTCAAGGGGGGGACCGGCATCGTCTGCCATTTCAGGGCTCTCTTAGAAATGGTACAGTGGCAACTTTGAATCTGGTGTCCTCTAGAAAGCCCATGAATACAGTTTTCCTTGCTCATCTTAGCATGACGGGAATATCTGAGAGTGTACTGAAGCTCAGCCCATGACCTCTTCCTCCCTCTCTCCCCTCCTTACTGCTCATCCCTTTAAAAACACATCTGATCCACTGTTTTATTCACGCTTGCCGTTATGTCTATAGGTGCATTACCAGGCAACTTTTTTCAGTTTGCATGTATCGCCGTAATGTTTTGTGTGATTCCGCTAAGCAGAATACTAATTTTCTGTAATTAAAGGAGCTCAGCACCCAAGGAAGGTCTGTTTGTCAATGCTGCCTGAAATCCAGAATAGGTATGGCTGAGCAGAAGCAAGCATAAGCACATATGGTAAGTGCAGTTCTGAGATTTGCTTGTTTCTGTAATGGATGGAAAAAAAAAATCACTGACAAGTTATTTAAACGAGTGAGGAAATCCTCCTTCCTGTCTGCCTGTCACCAGTTCGTTCATTCACTCTGCAGTTGTCACATGTCAATGGGCAGTCGCAAAGAAATTTCCGACTATTTCTTTACTTCTATTTCTTTACTTCTTATTTTACTTCTGTTACTTAATACCTTTCTGAAAATTGATATGCCATGAAAGTAATGTAACCTCGAGAGTTGGAATTTAACTTCAGGGGCAATCCGTGACAGTACACTGCGAAAGGCTGCAAAATACACATACTATTTGGGCACTCTCTGCTTCTCTGCCGTATGCACATATACATATGTATAGATAATATTTACTGAAGTCATCTAGACTCAGTAAGGAGTAAGAAAAACCCTAGTAACGACCTCAAATTTTGGCCCAAATTATGGAACAAAAAAAAGGTGGGATGTTCAACCCCATTTTATCCTTCTATTCCAGGTCCCTAAGAATGCGTGTGTCAGATTCGTCGTGCTTTAAGTGATAAATTTAACCAGCCAGAGCATAAAAAAGCAGATCCTCAACTGATGTAAACTGTCGTAGATTGACTGAAGTTCACGGTGTAATGACAATTTCCATAAGCTAAGGATTTGCCCGTTTGCCTGTATATTATCATCAGCGGAGCTGAGGTGGAAGAACATAAACTCATTGCTCGGTGGTAGTGTTATTTACTACTAAACATATCTCTTTCTCACAGATCACTACGTTTTCATTAGTAAAGGAAAGTCACTACAAATACTCACATCGCAATTACAACGCGAGTAATGGCTTGGGCTCCTTGGAGGAGCTTTATGCGCTATAACGTACGAAGCGAGACAGTGGGCGACTTCGTGGATCTTTGATGCTTGTTTAGTTCCTCGTGATTTAAAACTCCCTCTGATCAGGACATAGATTTGCCATCAGAGCACAGACGAACATATGGCACATGCACAGCTTCTGTTAATAATCATTAAGGGCAGGAAACCAACATTTTTGCATAATTCAGAATGCACTCAAGACTTCAGAAAGTCTTTTCACCTCAAGTGTAGGGAAAGATTTGTCAAAAAAGCAGTTGAATATTATTGAACATGACATATTTAGGGTGGATATCATTAAGTATTCATGGCAGGGTATTAGACATAGTCCTTGTAGGCTATTACAAGATGTAACAAACATATAAATTCATCTTTTTGGTATCTGTTGATGCTGTCTGATCTAGAATTCATTTCCCAAATGAGTTTTTATGGTACTTTGTGTAAACATTACAAAGTAGGTGATATCAAGTGCATTAATCTTTTGGTTTAGCTAGATATCTGGGTCTCTATATCTTCTCATATCTCATTAGTCTGCAGTTATTATATTTTGATGCCTTGACTCATTTTAAACTCAGTCTAATAGACTTCTTCTGCTTGGCACAAATTGCGAGCATGAAATTAAGTTGGCACCATCCGCTTGATAGAGATGAAGCACCCGCAAAGTGCTATCTCTTCACATTTCATGGCAGCGGAGAATGAATAATCAGGATCTTCCCAATAATTCATTCAAAGTGAAACATGACTCGGACAAGTCAGTCCTGCAAACCTGGGCAGGTGGTGATAAGCTCCGAGCAAACTGATACAATTTTTCACTTTTTTTCTGACTCTTGCTAATTCATGAAAACTGTTGTATGAGGCTTTTCACTCCCAGCCTGAATGGTCGATAGCATGCTTTAGAGACATTGGTACCAGTGAAGCAAGAAGGGCAAGCTCTCTGGCAGTGCTGCTGAGGACACTGGCTCATTCAGTGAGCCATTTTAAACTAAGGGAGGGGAGATTTAGACTGGATTTAAGAAAGAAATTTTTTACAATGAGGGTGGTGAGGCACTAGAACGGGTTGCCCAGAGAGGTGGTAGATGCCCCATCCCTGGAAACATTCAAGGTCAGGTTGGACGGGGCTCTGAGCAACCTGGTCTAGTTGAAGATGTGCCTCATGGCAGGGTGGTTGGACTAGATGACCTTCAAAGGTGCCTTCCAAACCAAACCATTCCATGATTCTATGATTCTATGATTCTATGATTCTAAGACTCATTGAAAGCCTTCCTTAATGGCTGAAAATGGAGTTTCCCCTCCTTCCCTCAGAGGCAGCAGCAAAATTTGCTAGTCACGTGAAGGTTTGCTGAAAGACAAACTCACATACAAGCTCCCACCAAAAAACCAAACAAATCCCCCAAAGGGAATGATGTGGGGTTGGGTGTCACCCCTTCCCTGCAGTCATGTTGCTTGGCTTCTGCACAGCTCGCGTTAAATGAAGTCACTTAGAATTGATTAAAAAGAGGCTTGAGCGTCAACGCCAATTCCCAGCCTCTCAGGCACAGGTTTGAGTCTGAATTTCCCTCATATCCCTCCAGTCGTGATTTCTCAGGCCCAGCCTGCGTCCAGTTTTAATTACCTTCTGCCCAGATGTTATTTTTATATACAAATCCCTGGATTTTCTCTAGAGAAGACACAGCGATAACGTGCTCTCTCATATGCCCTCCTTCTCTCCTGGAATAGGTTCGCTGTTTATGTCATTTGAGTTTCTCATTAATTACACGTCTTTTTAAAAAGTAATTTCATACCTTTGTGCAAATGAACGAGTGACAGTTAAAATATAAGGAGCAGAGCTGCGGCAAGCACACTGCTTCCCACTCATGGTAATATTGCTTACATCTTCGTAACTAATAAGTTCTGGGTCGATCACATCAGGGCTTCACACAGACAGGCAGCGGGGAAGAGAGACGAGGAATATCTCTCCACGTTAATTTGAAATCGAGTCTGATGCAAGTGCAGACCTTTGCTGTCATAACCACATCGGTGCTGAAATACCAGCCAAAAAAAAAAAAAAAAAGGGTGCCCCTGTTTTGCCTGTTCCTTCTCACTGGTCACTAAGGGAGAGGGATCAGGTATGAATTAGTTAATAACAGGTACTGAAAAATCTCTGGAACAACTTTCCCCCCCTGCAAAGTCAAGTTGCGTCTCAGTTTGCTGAGTTTTTTAATCATCATTTGGCATGCCTGCTCTGTTGATAGGAGCGAGTCATTACAGGTTCCTACAGTCACCGGAGGATCCAAAATGAAAAGGGACCTCCCTCGAGAAATCCAGTCAGATCTAATTAGCTTTATTATCGATGGTAGGAAGTTAGGTGGTGTCAGAGTGCCTTCCCCCAGCTGACTGAATCTAAAAATGTAGTTACTGCCTCATTATGTGGTTTACTTTTGTCAACTACTGTATGTAGCGTTTTGCTTTTATCTCTTGATAAGAGTTTCAAGTAGTAGGATCTCTTCTGGCTGACAGGGAATTAATTGCAAAGCCCCCACAGAGGCATTAGAAAATTCTACGTATCATTAATATCCAGATGACACAGATCCAAACCTTTCAGCGTCCGGAAGAAAATAGGATCGGAGAGGGGCCCCACTCCCTTGGCGTTGCGAGCTTGGATTCTGAAGTAGTAGACGGTGTCCAGGTTGAGGTCCGTGATCTGGTGGGTGAGCCGGTCGCCAGTGATGGACTCCATAACCCAGTCATCAATCGGAGCATTCTTGTCCAAAGTATAGAAGAGGATGTAAGCTGAATAAACACAGTCTCTCAGTTAGTACTGCAATCAAATTTTAACATGCTTCCGTTACGAAATACATACAAAAATCAGATTTCTTAAAAATCGGGGTTTTCTTTTTAAAAGCAGGGAGGGCAGGTCTCCGATCAAAATAGCTTTGAGGAATACACGTTTGTCTATTTTTAGAACAAAACCACAATTACAGTATTCACGGTAAGAAATATAGATTTAACAAGCATAAAAATAGGTAGCACACATTAAAAGGCTGTTACAAGTGAATTTCTCAAATTCAGGTGCACCGTTCAGTCTGATAGCTGCCATAAGCTATAAAATATAAGTCTTTAATGATTCAGTGCTGAAATAAAACTGAACGGCATTAATGATACACATCAATTACTGGGTGCTTATGGGAAGCCATGCAGTATTTCTTGGCAACTATAGGGGAAAGCATTTTGGGGAAAAGAATGAAGAATTAAAAATTTTGCTAACTTAGAGTACTACAATAACTACTTACCACTGAATAGAACTTTGAAGTTTTAGAACTTAGAGAGTAGAAGGGCCAGTGTTAGGAACCGATAATAGTTTGTAGGAATTACCTTGCCAGTAAACGAAATTTTGGGAAGAAGAAAAAAGCCTGTAAGAAAGGCTGAGAAGTCTGGCACAGCCTCTGTGCCAACCCAGCCTCAGCTGGGGACCTGCAACACCAGCCTCTGCCTAAATTTGAAAACATTTTCTTTGGGTTTTTTAAAATTTTTCTTTCTCCCCCCCCGCCTGAAAGGCTCCCTGGCAAATTAGTCATATGCAAAAAAACCCCCAGTCTACGTCCAGTCTTAAGTGCTGTGCCGCAGGATTGAGCTACTGGAGCAGAGACGGAGCAGGTCTTCCAGACTTCATCTTCGTGCCTGGATCCAAAGTTACTACAAAATCGGTGTAAGCCTTATTAATGCTATGTCCTGGGTTCAGCTGAGATAGAGTTAATTTTCTTTATAGTGGCTGGTGTGGGGCTATGTTTTGGATTTGTGCTGAAAACAGTGTTGATAACACAGAGATGTTTTAGTTGTTGCTGCACTGGTCAAGGATTTTTCAGCTTCCCGTGCTCTGCCAGGGGCAGAAGAAGCTGGGAGGGGACACAGCCAGGACAGTTGATCCAAACTGCCCAAAGGGCTATTCCATACCATATGGCGTCATGCCCAGTATATAAAGCTGGGGAAGAAGAAGGAAGGGGGGACATTCGGAGTGATGGCGTTTGTCTTCCCAAGTAACCATTACGTGTGATGGAGCCCTGCTGTCCTGGAGATGGCTGAACCCCGCCTGCCCATGGGAAGTGGTGAAGAAATTCCTTGCTTTGCTTTGCTTGCGTGTGCGGCTTTTGCTTTCCCTATTGAACTGTCTTTATCTCAACCCCCGAGTTTTCTTACTTTTGCTCTTCCAATTCTCTCCCCCATCCCACCGGGGGGGAGTGAGCGAGCGGCTGCGTGGTGCTTAGTTCCTGGCTGGGGCTAAACCACGACATGCTATTTCCCTATTCTCTTCTGAAACAAAGACGCTTTGCAAAACTCATTCCATGTGAATGGTTACACTAGTCATAGACAAGCAGTGTTAGGATGGAAATGATATGGTGGGGAGGGGTTTGCTTGCTTGTTTTGTATTATGGGATTTTATTTAGTGGCTTGTAGTTTGGGGTTACTAAAGCAGTTTCCCTGACCATGACATTGAAATTAAGATATATACAAAGTTATGAAACTATATATATGTTTCTCGAATTAACACAAATACGTTCGCTCAAGCAGGGATGAAGGTTTTGTAGGGATGAAGATTTTGTAGGGATGAAGAATTTGGTTGTTAGGGACATTTCTACTCTCCACAAGGAGTTCTTTCCTCTGCTTGATATTTCTAAGAAACATTTGACCACATACGCAGTAAAAAACCCCTGCGAGAATCATTCTTCAACCAAGTGCTACAAGAAAGAAGTTTGTCCATGGATGTCAGGGGACCCAGTCTGCTGTCAGGTCTGAATGCTGCTCTCGATGGAAAAACTCTATAAAAGTTGCTACCACGGAGTCATTTCACACCTTGGAAGTCAGGAAAGCTTTGATTTTATTTTGTCTTTTAGTCATAGGGAATCAGGACCATTAACACTCATTTCAGCGTGTTGTCCATCAGAATGATCGTTTCTTCTCTCTAACGGCTAAATTAGGTTACTGTAAACTAACCATTGCATTAAGCCATTCTCCTCTCGGACACGGTCACGGATTGTAAAGCGCTGATGATAATGTAGAGTGAAATTATACACAGTCGTGCAAGTCTAACCTAGGAATCGTTATTGCTGGGCGATGTCCACAAGGAAATCTCTCCGTATTTAATCGGTAACATGAAGTGGGATACTTTGCTGGTGTAACTCACAACCGCTCATCTGATGCCAGTGAAGCCCTTGCTGAGTTACAACCGTTAGAATCTGACCCGGGGCTCTTCACTGCTAACGGCTCACACGGGACGTCATTCTGAAGCATTCTTCCTCTTACATTGATACTTCTCAATGCTTCAGCAGCGTGGTGCTGGGATTACTAGCAGTCCTGGTGACGTAGGCACGCTTCCTCCCGCACAAAAATACATTGTAGAACTGGTCTAACCCAACTGTTTGTCGCACTGTGAACGTAACGCGCGCGTTTTTGAAGATGAGCAATATTTCTCCTAATAACTATATGCCTCTGAGATGTCTATTAGCAGACTAAAATGACCATTTAAATGCAAACTCTCAGATAGAACTCTACTATATTTTTCAAACTAAATTAACGTTAAAGGTTGGTAATGGATTTCATAATTAGGCACTAAGGTTATATGCAATATTTTGGAAAATAAAATCTGTCATTGTGAAGCATCTATTAAGTTCAGTTCTTGTCAGTCAATATTAGGGTTTTTTCCCTGATCATCATTGCCTTAAATTGTTATTGTAAAGTTAAATATCTACCAATAAATTCTCCCATTATGTGCTGCACCGAGCAACCTATCATTATGTATATTATGTATTGCATTATTGCCAACGTACTTATTAGTAGTAATTTCTAATTATCATTGAGCAGCACGTACCACAAAACCTTTGCTTAGAGTGCTGCATTTTTAAACTTCTATTACTGCTCTTAGCATTTAAAAATAAAAGATGTACATCCTCTGAGCTCTTGATCTTGCAGCGTTCCTAACATTGCCTTGAATCCTAGACCAAGGTGGCTGATAAAAGTAAGAGAAAATAAAATAACGTCAGATCAAATAGTGTTCTAGAAAAAAACCAGAGACGTTTGCACAGAAAATAGGGAATGAAAGCAGCAAATGATCAGAACGGTAAAATAAAAAGGTGAATGCAGGATAATGTAAATGTTTACCAGTAATTTTTCCATTGGCTTCCAACGGCGGCTGCCAGCTGACAATGACGGCCCGGGGCTTCCCTTCCCGTGTAATGACTGTCAAATCCTTGGGAGCAGAGGTTGGAGCTGGAAATAGTGAAAATAATTGAAACCAGAAGTTATTCACCTTCTTTTGAATTCCCTACACACCGTAGCAGGCATGAACCACTCAGTAGGCATTTGCTG